>NW_020837946.1:55185818-55331000 GCF_003676395.1 Aethalodelphis obliquidens | reverse complement strand
AGGGAGGGTGGGAGGGAGGGAGACGCAAGAGGGAAGAGATATGGGGATATATGTATATGTATAACTGATTCACTTTGTTATAAAGCAGAAACTAACACACCATTGTAAAGCAATTATACTCCAATAAAGATGTTAAAAAAAAAAAAAAAAAAGAAATGAAGGCAATGATAGCAAAGATCAATAAAACTAAAAGCTGGTTCTTTGAGAAGATAAACAAAATTGATAAACCATTAGCCAGACTCATCAAGAAAAAAAGGGAGAAGACTCAAATCAATAGAATTAGAAATGAAAAAGGAGAAGTAACAACAGACACTGCAGAAATACAAAGGATCATGAGAGATTACTACAAGCACCTATATGCCAATAAAATGGAGAACGTGGAAGAAATGGACAAATCTTTAGAAAAGCACAACCTTCCGAGACTGAACCAGGAAAAAATAGAAAATATAAACAGACCAATCAGAAGCACTGAAATAGATACTGTGATAAAAAATCTTCCAAAAAAAAAAAGCCCCAGGACCAGATGGCTTCACAGGTGAGTTCTATCAAATATTTAAAGAAGAGCTAACACCCATCCTTCTCAAACTCTTCCAAAATATAGCAGAGGGAGGAACACTCCCAAATTCATTCTACGAGGCCACCGTCTCCCTGATACCAAAACCAGACAAAGATGTCACAAAGAAAGAAAACTACAGGCCAATATCACTGATGAACATAGATGCAAAAATCCTCAACAAAACACTAGCAAACAGAATCCAACAGCATTTTAAAAGGATCATAGATCATGATCAAGTGGGGTTTATCTCAGGAATGCAGGGATTCTTCAATATATGCAAATCAGTCAATGTGATACACCATGTTAACAAATTACAGGAGAAAATCCATATGATCATCTCAATAGATGCAGAAAGAGCTTTTGACAAAATTCAACACCCATTTATGATAAAGACCCTCCAGAAAGTAGGCAGAGAGGGAACTCACCTCAACATAATAAAGGCCATATATGACAAACCCACAGCCAATGTCTTTCTCAGTGGTGAAAAACTGAAATCATTTCCACTAAGATCAGGAACAAGACAAGGTTGCCCACTCTCACCACTATTATTCAACATAGTTTTGGAAGTTTTAGCCACAGCAGTCATAGGAGAAAAAGAAATAAAAGGAATCCAAATTGGAAAAGAAGAAGTAAAGTTGTCACTGTTTGCAGATGACATGACACTGTACATAGAGAATCCCAAAGATGCTACCAGAAAACTACTAGAGCTAATCATGAACTTGGTAAAGTAGCAGGATACAAATTTAATGCACAGAAATCTCTTGCATTCCTATACACTAATGATTGAAAAATCTGAAAGAGAAATTAAGGAAACACTCCCATTTACCATTACAACAAAAAGAATAAAATACCTAGGAATAAACCTACCTAAGGAGACAAAAGACCTGTATGCAGAAAACTATAAGACACGGATGAAAGAAATTAATGACGATATAAACAGATGGAGAGATATACCATGTTCTTGTATTGGAAGAATCAACATTGTGAAAATGACTGTACTACCCAAAGCAATCTACAGATTCAGTGCAATCCCTATCAAACTACCAGTGGCATTTTTCACAGAAGTAGAACAAAAACTTTCACAGTTTGTATGTAAACACAAAAGACCCCAAGAAAGAAACACAAAGCTAGAGGAATCAGGCTCCCTGACTTCAGACTATACTACAAAGCTACAGTAATCCAGACAGTATGGTACTGGCACAAATACAGAAATATAGATCAATGGAACAGGAGAGAAAGCCCAGAGATAAACCCATGCACATATGGTCACCTTATCTTTGATAAAGGAGGTAAGAGTATACAATGGGCACAGTGTATACTTTTTTTGTTGTTTTTTTAAATTAATTGATTTATTTATGGCTGTGTTGGGTCTTTGTTGCTGTGCGTGGGCTTTTTCTAGTTGTGGCGAATGGGGGCTACTCTTTGTTGTGGTGCATGGGCTTCTTATCGTGGTGGCTTCTCTTTGTTGTGGAGCACAGGCTCGAGATGTGCGGGCTCAGTAGTTGTGGCTTGCAGGCTCTAGAGCAAGGGGTCAGTAGTTGTGATGTAGAACTTAGTTGCTCTGCGGCATGTGGGATCTTCCTGGACCAGGGCCCGAACCCGTATCCCCTGCATTGGCAGGCGGATTCTTAACCACTGTGTCTCCAGTATACAATGGAGAACAGACAGCCTCTTCCGTAAGTGGTGCTGGGGAAACTGGACAGCTGCATGTAAAAGAATGAAGTTAGAACACTGCCTAACACTATACACAAAAATAAACTCAAAATGGATTAAAGACCTAAATGTAAGGCCAGAGACTATAAAACTCTTAGAGGAAAACATAGGCAGAACACTCTATGACATAAATCACAGCAAGATCCTTTTTGACCCTCCTAGAGAAATGGAAATAAAAACAAAAATAAACAAATGGGATTTAATGAAGCTTAAAAACTTTTGCACAGCAAAGGAAATCATAAACAAGACCAAAAGAAAACCCTCAGAATGGGAGAAAATATTTGCAAATGAAGCAACTGACAAAGGATTAATCTCCAAAATATACAAGCAGCTCATGCAGCTCAATATCAATAAAACAAACAACCCAATCCAAAAATGGGCAGAAGACCTAAATAGCCATTTTTCCAAAGAACATATACAGATTGCCAACAAACACATGAAAGGATGCTCAACATCACTAATCATTAGAGAAATGCAAATCAAAAGTACAATAATGTATCACCTCACACCAGTCAGAATGGCCATCATCAAAAAATCTGCAAACAGTGAATGCTGGAGAGGGTGTTGAGAAAAGGGAACCCTGTTGCACTGTTGGTGGGAATGTAAATTGATACAGCCACTATGGAGAGCAGTATGGAGGTTCCTTAAAAAACTAAAAATAGAACTACCATATGACCCAGCAATCCCATTACTGGGCATATACCTTGAGAAAACCATAATTCAAAAAGAGTCATGTACCACAATGTTCATTGCAGCTCCATTTACAATAGCCAGGACATGGATGCAACCTAAGTGTCCCATCTACAGATGAATGGATAAAGAAGATGTGGCACATATATACAATGGAGTATTACTCAGCTATAAAAAGAAACGAAACTGAGTTATTTGTAGTGAGGTGGATGGGCCTAGAGTCTGTCATACTGAGTGAAGTAAGTGAGAAAGAGAAAAACATACCATATGCTAACACATATATATGGAATCTAAAAAAAAATAAATGTTCTAATGAACCTAGGGGCAGGACAGGATTAAAGACACAGACATAGAGAATGGACTTGAGGACACGGGGAGAGGGAAGGGTTAGCTGGGAAGAAGTGAGATAGTAGCATTGACATATATACACTACCAAATGTAAAATAGGTAGCTAGTGGGAAGCAGCCGCATAGCAAAGGAAGATCAGCTCGGTGCTTTGTGTCCAGCTAAAGGGGTGGGATAGGGAGTAGGGAGTACAGAGACACAAGAGGGAGGAGATATGGGGATACATGTATATATATAGCTGATTCACTTTGTTATACAGCAGCAAGTAACACAGCATTGTAATTCAATTATACTCCAATAAAGATGTGGAAAAAAAAATAAAACAAGTGGATTAGTGGCATGTCATTAGTCATGAGATTTTTCTGTAGAGATTTTTTCCAAAAGCTGTCTTTCAAAACCTCCCTCTATAGTGAGGTAGAATTGTGAAATAAGAAGAAAATATTGACTGATAGCTTATAACAGGCTCATCTACAAATCTAATCTCTGGATTTGTTACTCTTTAAGATGTTTTTGAGGGCTTCCCTGGTGGCTCAGTTGTTTAGAATCTGCCTGCCAATGCAGGGGTTACGAGTTCAATCCCTGGTCGGGGAAGATCCTGCATGCGGCAGAGCAACTAAGCCCGTGTGCCACAACTACTCTGCCCGTGCGTCACAAATACTGAAGCCTGCACGCCCTAGAGCCCGTGCTGCACAAAAAGAGAAGCCACCGCAATGAGAAGCCTGTGCACTGCAACGAAGAGTAGCCCCCGCTCACCACAACTAGAGAAAGCCCACACGCAGCAACAAAGACCCAATGCGGCAATAAATAAATAGATCAATCGATCGATCAAGATGTATTTGAACAATATGTTTTTGTACAGGAAATATAGTTTTTATTGTTAGCAAACTCTAATTTTAAAGAGAGCATTCCTAGTTTCTTTTTAATTTTATGTATAGATGGGTATTTCATTACACAATTAATGACTGTATTTGGTTCATTTGTATCGTGTTAGTGTTCTACTTGTTTGAAAAGCCCTTGAACTGGAAGAAGATTTATGGTTGTAATAAAAAATTTGCTTGCTGGTCAGTAGTCATTTTCTTCCTTGAGAATTATGGAGAATTAGAACACTTTTTATTTTTTATTTATTCAGTTGTTTCTTTGGCTGTGTTGGGTCTTCGTTGCTGCACGTGGGCTTTCTCTGGTTGAGGCGAGCAGGGGCTACTCTTCATTGCGGTGCGTGGGCTTCTCACTGTGGTGGCTTCTCTTGCTGAACTCTGGCTCTAGGCATGAGGGCTTCAGTAGTTGTGGCACGTGGGCTCAGTAGTTGTGGCTCACAGGCTCTAGAGCACAGGCTCAGTAGTTTTGGCGCACGGACTTAGTTGCTCCGTGGCATGTGGGATCTTCCCGGACCCGGGCATGAACCCGTGTCCCCTGCATCAGCAGGCGGACTCTCAACTGCTGCGCCACCAGGGAAGCCCTGGCAGGTGGATTTTTAACCACTCTGCCACCAGGGAATCCCTGGAACACTTTTTAATAGTACATCTTTGTTTATTTTGAAATTTCGTTAAAAAATTGAGGTAAAATTGACGTGTAACATTATACTAGTTTTAGGTGTACAGCTTAGTGATTCTAATTTGTGTATATTGTGAATTTTTCACCATAATAAGTCTAGTTAACATTCATCAGCACACATAGTTACAGAGTTCTTCTTTATGATGTATTTTCAAGTATTTTCATCATAAACTACAGTCATTGAATTTGCAGTAAGAAGATTCACCATCAGTTTATTTCAGTGGCCCAAGTATACTAGGGCACCATGCTAAAGTATGTATTAAATGCTGACACAGTAGTTCGGTGTGGTTGCTTATTGTGTTCTGCATGCGTCCAAACCAATCTAATTCTTTTGTAATATGTAAAATTGAATGAGTGAGTGATTGATTTTGATGAAAACGATTTTTAAAACTATGAAATACTGGCATTTTGGAAATTAAAGATAACATTGTTTTGGAACATTGAAAACTGGTATGGTCATTAACTGTTATGTTAATGTTAATATATAGATCAAGGTAGTTGTTGGCATTTACATGGAAGTTAAAGGATTTAGAATGTTTGTAAACCCAGTGTTCAGATTTTTAATCTACTTTATTGAAAGTGCCTGCTACTGGCAGTGTCAATGCTAGTGAACCTACTTTGTAAATTGGTCTTTTTCATTCTAGTGGAAGATTAATAATTGCGATTTTTCTAATATATGAAAAAACTTGTTTCCTGTTAAGTGAATTTTTTTTCCAGTTTTATTTATTTATTTATTTTTTAAACATCTTTATTGGGGTATAATTTTTTTTTTTAAACATCTTTATTGGGGTATAATTGCTTTACAATGGTGTGTTAGTTTCTGCTTTACTGTTCAGTGAATTTTATTTTAGTTGCAAAATATTTTAGGCTGTCATATAATATAAACTCAGTAACATGCAAAATGAAGCATGTTTGTACTCTAAGAATATTTTTCTCCTTCTTCTTCCTTTTTCCTTTGAATGCATTAAATTTAGTGGTTGTAGCCCTTTGTGAAGCAGGTGCTGCTCATCAGAGTGATTCTATATTTAGAAATATTAATGTATAGACATTTTAATATATATTCATTTTATTTAAAGCAACATAATATTAGTGGAATAAGGTCTTCTGTTAAATGATTGTGAAAATTAATAGTCAATGATACAGTGTTCAGTTTTGAGATGTTTAGTATAGATCTCATTTATGTGTATTTTTCTGCTTATTAGGCAAGAAGTTATGAAATGGAATGGATGGGGATATAATGATTCCAGGTTCTTCTTCAATAAGAAAGGACAAGTTGAGTTGACTGGGAAAAGGTAACTTTTTTTCTTTGTTTTATTCCTTTTATTTCTCTTTCTCTGAAAAATCTTAAACGTAAATATAATGTTAAATAATAGACATACATATAAAATAGAATAATAGAATGACTCCCCCCTTGATTTAAAAGTTATTAACATTTTGCCATAATTGCTTTTCTTTTTCTGTTATGTATCAAATTCTGACATTGTCATGTCACTTCTAAATATTTATATATGTATCCCTTAAAAAATAAGGACCTAATATAACCAATCATATAATACTATTATCATACTCCCCCAAATAACAGAAATTTTATATCTGATTATTCACATTCACATTTCTCTGTCTAAATAATATCATTCTATAGGTAGTTTGAATAGGATCCAAAAAGGTTTGCAGTTACCCACCATCTAATCCGCATGACATTGGCTTGTTCAAAGTAACTCTTTGTTTAAGACTGGAAGTATAATTTTGGTTGGGTTATTATGGAAGGTGAACATTATGGAAGGTCCTTGTGAATATAAATAGTATTTTTAAAATTAGTTTTCTGAGGTATATTAGAGAAGAAGTGATGAAGAGAGATCAGTCATTTGTGTGGTAACTTTCACATTCTGAAATATTTTTGGTAATAATGTTGATACGAATTCTAAAGAATATTTGTATTGTTACTGTTCCAGATGTAGACAGAATTGTAAAATGAGTTCTTAATTGATTTTAAGTAACACTGACCCTGCTGAAGCTGGTGTTTTGGGTTTGTCTATTGAATTTTGATATAACTTGGAAGGACAGTGAGTACAAATACAAAATTTTTAAATGTGGCTCTAAAAATAAATTAAAAATTGAGACTAGGTAAAAATTGGATTAGGTATATCATGAATCTGTTCCAGTATTTCACTTTGACTTCATATCTATTGGGCATTAATATACTTGTTTTTAAAACAAGTATATGGTATATCAGTATACTGAAATACCAGCAAGAAAAGTTTTCTTTGGAGAAATTCTTTTTCTTTACAACATAACCATTCCATTTTTGTTTTTAACTTAAACGTACTTCGTACCTGAAAAAAAACCTCAGGAATGGTAATTAGTAACTAATTTTAATGAAGGTGTGAAGGTATACAATTTACATTTGCTTTTTAATAGGAAAAATAATTATCTGCATTCTCATTCCCATTCTTTAGTGTGACTGGACAGCATGTTGGTGGAGACTTAGTTGAGAAATTGTGTAATTCAGGTAGAAGGAATTTCTAGTTAAAATTAAATTTACCAGTGTTCTAAACATTGAGTGTTTTATGTTTTAAATAGAATAATGTCTAATACAGTAGAAACTTGTCATGTAGAGATTGGCTTTACAGAATCTTCATGGGGGAAAGAGTGAATCTTCTGAACTTAGAAAACCAACTTTCTCTCTTCTTAGATACTGTCTTCATTTCTCTCTTTCTCTCTCTCTGGACCTTGAAGTTATAGCATCTTTGTTTTATGTGAGGGGGCAAATAGGCACTTGTGCACTGTGCCATTGAAAGCATAAGATACCTACTGTCTTCTGTAGGGTACTGTAGGCTATGGATTTGTTTATGTTAGCAGTGTATGTGTGTGAAGTGAATGATTAGTCATAGGAAGTGTCACAATTATTTATACCTTAGTGTATGAACCCTTATACCATGGGTTTAGAATCTGGCTCTTATTTTGGGTGTTCTGGCACTTGGCTTGCCAATTTTCCCAGAGAGGATCAGATTGTAGGTGGCTGATACATGTGTGACACTCATAAGATACTAAAAGAAAATTAGAACCCCAGTGTGTTCACTTATGATTAGATTATTTCTTTTTTAGGATGTAGAACACTTGTTAATGCCCTTCCTGATATTAAGATATGTAGAAAATAAAATTTGTAATTTATATATTGTTTGGAGAGCATAAATTCAGAGCAAAGGGAATTCAGTGGTCTTGAGAGAGATTTTTATCCAGGTTGTAGTAGAATTCGAGAATTTTTCCATTGACTTTAGACTTTGGAAGATTACTGCTGCTGCCCGTACAACCAGAATGGATTTCTTAAAGGCCTCATTTCTTTGCACTGTTGACTGCTGAGTCCAAGTCCAGTGGGGGAGAGGGGAAGAGAACAAGGGTACGTCTGACTGGCAGAGCCTGCAAGGGTAACCTTTGCTTCCTACTGAATTATCCATTATCCAGAGGGTAATTCTGCAAACACAGAATTGGAATTTAAATGTTCTAGGATTAAATATGTTATACATAACCTATTTAATAACTGAAACCAAATAACTAAATAATATTCACTTCTCATTTTGGTGCTTCCAGAAGCACCATTATCTTGCCACAGACAGGATAATAAACTGGATTGAATTGGATCATAGCTTTCTCTATATCTAGTCTAGTTTCCTAGGGCTAATGATTGAATTAGTAGATTTCTCTGATTTTTTTTTATCAGAAAACATTTAGAAATATTATTTAAGATAATAATAGCTATTACTTATTGAGCTCCTACTGAGTTACCTTAAAATAACCCTAAGTGGGTAGTGATATGTTCTTAGAAATAATCAGGAGATTGAGGATGAGAGAGGTTAAGTAGCTTACTTGAGGTCAGCTGTGCAGTGGGAAATTGTGATTAAAAAACAAGTGTTTTAAGCTTCATTTTTGTGCTCGTTCTATTATACTGTGCTAATGAGGTACCATACTCATCCATTGTATTGATTTTATTCTCTTTCCAGTCTCTGGAAGCACTTTACAGGAGGCTTCTACACTCTATACACCGGTACAGTAGAGTTAGTCATATTGTAAAAAGTTAACCTATGGCAAAAGTTTCTATTGCTCCAGAGGAACATGAAGGGCAGAAGCGTAAGAAGGTTGTGATATTCCTAAAAGAGAAAATGGAATTTGTGACTAGAAAGGATGAGTACAAGAAAACAATATGAATTCACCATGTTGTATTAATAATATTAGATTTTAAGGCCAGTTTTTGAAATTCTTTGTAAAGACTTTCTATTCCAGCATTGTAGTGGACTGAACAAATATAGACCCTTTGCCCTCTATAACCAGGTAGAAAACATGGATAAAATACTACAAGAAAGAAATAATAACAGAGCTGGAAAGAAAGAAAGGGAAATCCTTAGGTGCCAGAAACTAAGAGTGACTCTCAGTGAAAATTTATGGGGGGGTTCCCCTATTTTTGATCCACCGAACATTGAAAAGGTAGAAAATTTTTATGAGTAAATGTGGTTGGTTGTCTGTATATATTTTGGGGAGGGTAACTTTGGCATTTCAAACCCAACCATTAAATTAGAAGCAGTTATAAGCTATTAACAGATGTCAGGGAAAAATCATAAGTTTTTCCCTGAGCACAGTCTGTTTTCTGAACAGACTTGTAATTTGTCAGTTTATAAATCCCTAGGTTTATAATCTTGCAATTCTTATTCCTCCTAGATATAGATGAATTGAGTCCTCCTAGGTTTAAGCAGCAGAAGGCAGTACTTCAGATCTAATGCTATATAGATTTCTATAAATAAAAAAATTTGAAAAGTGTCATTATTCTTTGACTTTAAAAGCATTATACATTAGTTGGTGCTTTCAAGGTACAAGTTAGTGATTAGGTAGAGAGAATTTGTTTGGGTTTGTTGTACTTTGTATTTTCAGTGGCATAATTTTTAAAGTTTTACCTCCTATAAAAAGCTATTAAATTGGTTAGCAATTGTGGAACTCACTGAGCATAGATGGTTGCGTCTACTAATATTTTGCTGCCTCTGTGCACTGCCCCAGAGTGAGTCACCTTGTCTTTAGTCACCTTAAATCCTGATGTGCACTTGCTTCTTGGGTATTTATGTCCACAGAGTTTTCTTTCCATTATACACTGATTTCATTGGTTTTGAAAGTTTGCTCTGGTTCTGTATCTTCTACAATATAGTCTACTTTGATCTTAAGAAAAGGTGGTAAATTGACCTCACCTTATATTTTACAACAAAAACCATTTCTTAAAGTTCTCAAACCAGTCTTCAGTTGTGGTAAAGATCTATTCAGTGGTCACCCTGTTTCAACAGTTCGTATGGGCATTTGGCTTTCTGGTAGAAGTTGCATGTTTCCTGCCCATATGTTCACCATACAAATTAAATGTCTTTGTAGCTTTGAGTAAACGAGGTTGTAAGTTTCTTAAGAACAGGAGTCATATTGTAGTACCAATTCTGTGTGTCCTGCAATGCTTAGTACAGTCTTATGAGTGTTAAATAAATGCTTATTTATAGTTCTGGATGTAAATCCAAATTATTTTGCTGTAAGAATCAAGTCATTCCAAAGGTGTTTCTTATGTTAAATACCTCTAATTCCTTTAACTTTATGTTTCTTTTCCATTCATTTACTTTTTTGATTTCAGAGTTTTCTCCTTTACCTCATGATATTTTATGAGATTTTGGGGGCCCTTGGCAGTATGCTAGGCTTTATGATTATTAAGTCAAGCTTCTTTTACTGTTTTTCAAATCCCAGGGCATTAGGTGCAAGAAAAAGTGCAATTGAAAAGCTTTCATTCTTACGTGGAACTCTTTTTGAACTGTGTTAAGTTTTATGCGGGAATTATAGATAATGGAGCAAAGTCTTAAATCCAAGGTTCTGCGAAATAAGATATTTCTTCAGAGTCTGAAATATTGTGCATTCAGATGTAGAAGTATATTCTGGTTATCTTAATGGTAGAATGTAGGTTTTTTGCACATGACAGTAATACCAACCTTGTATCTCTTGGTTCAAGTGTCCTGAAGGGGGGTTGCCTTTTTATTTTATGGGTAATGTTACTTGTGAATTAAGGGATTCACAAAGGTCCTAATATTATCCTTCCGTGAATATTAAGAGTCTCCTATATATGACAGAGACCCAAAGTAATTGTATGGTTAAAATATAAGGGCCCAGGATTAAAACCTAATATTTCCAAATTGGCCTTTTTATAGGACATTATAACACGTAGTAGCATATGTGTTATAACCAATTTCCCAGAATTTATACTTTTACTGTCAGGTAAGATGAAGAAAATTTTATATGCTGAATGTCTTAAGTTGTTTTAGCTGTGAGTCTTATACTTTCTTTCATTCCAATTTCTTTAAATTTATGAAAAAGGTATTATTATATAATACTTTAAATATTCCATTTCAGTTTGAATGTTAGCACTTGTGATTTTATAATATAAAAAAGAGGAACTCGTTGAATAAAACATACTTGTTTATTTTTTTCATTCCACTATTATTTTTGTTTTGCTAACCTTTATGTAAAGATTTATTTGAGAATTTTAGATGGTATTTTTGTTACATAATATGAAGTCATCATAAGAGGTGACATCCTTTCAGCCAATGCCGTGTAACTGTTAAAATTACATGACAAAATGAGTGGTTTTTGTCACTTCCAATTAAAAATTCCTTTGGATAGGGCACACCACTGGCTCCTTTAATATTGAATTCTGTATTATAAACATATATTTAATTTCAGTACAGAATTTATATATTACACACTGATTCCCCCCCCCCCCACTTTGGCTATCTTTGTGAAGTCAAAGTAAACTTCTGAGGCTAGTTGCTAAAAGCTTTTGCAGTTATTCAAGCTCTGATGAAATGAGGGGGAAATAATCTTGAGCAAAAGTATTACACTTTGAACATTTTATTTTATTTTATTTTATTTTGGCTGTGTTGGGTCTTCGTTACTGTTCATGGGCTTTCTGTAGTTGTGGCGAGTGGGGGCTACTCTTTGTTGAGGTGTGCGGGCTTCTCATTGTGGTGGCTTCTCGTTCCGGAGCACGGGCTCTAGGTGCGCAGGCTTCAGTACCTGTGGCACGTGGGCTCAGTAGTTGTGGCTCACGGCTCCAGAGCACAGGCTCAATAGTTGTGGCGCACAAGCTTAGTTGTTCCTCAACATGTGGGATCTTCCCGGACCAGGGCTCGAACCTGTGTCCCCTGAATTGGCAGGCAGATTCTTAACCACTGGGCCGCCAGGGAAGTCCCTTGAACATTTTGAATAACTTGTACAACATAGATGTTAAGACCAATATATAGTCTATTCTGGTTTGTTTTCGGTATTGGTTTAATTGTTCTTTGATCTGGAATAGATAGTGACTACTAGAGTATCTCTTCTTTTCTTCATTTAAACACACACTTTTCTCCATTAAACACAAAAATAAAAATAGCTTTGAGGACTTAAATGGCCATCTTGGAAAAAAATTACTTCTGACCTTACTTCATACCAAATACAAAGATCAATTCCAGATAGGTTATAGACCTAAATACATAAGCTAAAACTATAAAATTGCTAGAAGAATATACAGAATGTCTTTCTGAATTTGAGGTAGGCAAAAAGCAGAGAACTAAAAGCATTAATATAAGGAAAAGGTGAATCAGCATTAAAATACAGAACTTCTTTTCATCAAACGACTCCTTTAAGGGCTTCCCTGGTGGCGCAGTGGTTGAGAGTCAGCCTGCCGATGCAGGGGATGCAGGTTCGTGCCCCGGTCCAGGAAGATTCCACATGCCGCGGAGCGGCTGGGCCCGTGAGCCATGGCCGCTGAGCCTGCGCGTCTGGAGCCCGTGCTCCGCAACGGGAGAGGCCACAACAGTGAGAGGCCCGTGTACCGCAAAAAAAAAAAAAAAAAAAAAAAAAGACTCCTTTAAGAGAGTGAAAAGACAAATCACAGAGTGAGAGAAAATATTTAATACATACATCCTTGATTTCAGAATATATAGAGAATTCTTATACATCAATAAAAACATAATAATAATAAATGAGTAAAAATGAACTGGCATTGAAAACAGGATATCTAAATGGACAATAGATATATGAATAGAAGTTCAATTTCTTGAGTAATCAGTGAAATTCAAATTAATATTGTCAAGAGATTACCAATAGAATGTCTCATAATGAAAATAACTACAATACCAGGTATGGAGAGGATGTGGAACGAGTAGAACTCTTTATACATTGCTGGCTGTTAACATCTTGGAAAGCTATCTGCCAGCACCTCCTAAAGCTAAACATATGCATAGACTGTGGCCTAGGAGCTCCACCCTAGTTATATAGCTATCTGAAACATGTGATATGTGATCTTCAGAAAACAAGTTCAAGAACCTCCCTGCACATACCAAAAACTGTAAACAACTCTATTTTCTGTCACCAATACAATGGATAAAGTAATTATGCTATACTCACACAGCGGAATTAAGCCATGGAAATGAATGAACTGCAACTACGTACACAAACATAGATGACTCTCACAAATATAATATTGAACAAAAGAAAGCAGACAGAAAAAGTACATTTTATATGATTTCATTTATATAAAGTTAACAAGATAGTTGTTCCTTTGGTGTGGGGAAAGGTGATAATGCCTGGAAAGGGGCAAGGAGGGGGATATTTCTGGGGTGCTGGTAATGTTCTATTTCTGGATCTGCATGCTGATTACATGGGAGGTTTACTTTGTAAAAATTCATTCAGCTATACACTTACTTTTTGTATGCATGTTATACTTCAATGTTTTGTAAATAAAATATTTATAAAATTAAACAAAGATAAAACAGCCATAATATAGTATAGTTTTATTTGGCTGTTCTGTCATCATGGCAGGGAGAGGGAAGTAGAGTAGTTGCAAGAACATTATAGTGAAAAAAATTACCGAATATAGCTACCATGATTTTATAAATATTCATTAATAAAGAATTTTAGAATAATGATCTCACTTGTAATGATGGTAAGGAAAGAATCAGACTAGAGGCAGCATCATATAGTATTTAAGAGCACAGACTTATTTATTACTTATTTAACCTTATTTATTTATTTATTTTTTGCGGTATGTGGGCCTCTCACTGTTGTGGCCTCTCCCGTTGCGGAGCACAGGCTCCGGATGCGCAGGCTCAGTGGCCATGGCTCACGGGCCCAGCCGCTCCGCAGCATGTGGGATCCTCCCAGACTGGGGCACAAACCTGTGTCCCCTACATCAGCAGGTGGACTCTCAACCACTGTGCCACCAGGGAAGCCCCATCTTGGGGTTCTTATTGATTGCCTTTTCTCTTGATTATAGATCACACTTTCTTGTTTGTTTATGTCTGGTAATTTTGAAATGTATCTTGGACATTGTTAATGATATGTTGTAGAAACCCTGGATTCTGTTACATTCTTCTGAAGAGGCTTCTTTTTTTTTTTTTTTAAACCAAGCAATTAACTTGACTCATCTCAAGTTTCCTTCTTTGGTGGCGAGGAGCTGAATAATCTGTTCCGTTTTTTTTTTTTTTTTTTTAATTTTATTTAATTTAATTTTATTTTTTTTTAACATCTTTATTGGAGTATAATTGCTTTACAATGGTATGTTAGTTTCAGCTTCACAACAAAATGAATCAGTTATATATATACATATATTCCCATATCTCTTCCCGCTTGTGTCTCCCTCCCTCCCACCCTCCCTATCCCACCCCTCCAGGCGGTCACAAAGCACCGAGCTGATCTCCCTGTGCTATGCGGCTGCTTCCCACTAGCTATCTACCTTACGTTTGGTAGTGTATATATGTCCATGCCTCTTTATCGCTTTGTCACCGTTTACCCTTCCCCCTCCCCATAGTCTCAAGTCCATTCTCTAGTAAGTCTGTGTCTTTATTCCTGTTTCACCCCTAGGTTTTTCATGACATTTTTTTTTTTTTTTTAAATTCCATATATATGTGTTAGTTCTTTTAAGCTTAGCTGGGCTGCTTAGTGTGTCTGCTCCATACATGTGTAATTCAAGATCAGCCAGACATTTGGACAGAGTTTATACATAGGTCCCTCTGACTGACTCCTGGATTTGTGTGGTTTTTCTGTACTCTTCCCAGATGCTGTGTTCACTGTGAACACTGTCCTCTTTTTCTTTCAGCCAGGAAGACTGTAGGTTTTCTGCATTCTTCTTTCTTTCTGTGGTACTAGCTGGGGCTTTCCCTCAGGCTAAAGCCTGTTTAAAAAATAAAACAAAACTGGAAACTCATATAGGGCTGTTTTCTTCTTACTCCCTTACCACCTATTTTTGCCTGGTTTGGGGCTATCTATACTGCCCTCGAATAGTTGGGTTTTGTTTGTTTTGTTTTTGTCCAGAGCTTATCATTATATGTGGGAGGGTTGGTTCGATAGGAACAACTTGACCATTACTAGAAATAGAATCTAAGATTTGAACTTAAGTGAAGATACTTTACTCTAACGTTTTACATTCTTTGTACCTTAGGTACCCTCTTAGTGGCATGGTTTTGCCAACTTTTAAAGAGTGGATCCAAAATACCCTTGGAGTAAGTCTGGAGCATAAAACTACCTCTAAAGTAAGCAAATAAGAATGATTAATAATATTCTTAACTGAGTGTGTGTGTGTTTAATCCCAAATTAATTAGACTTATCTTAGTAATTTGTTATAGTTATTTAATATATTTGTTATTTTTTTTGTTAAGAAGTTTACTAGTCATATTAGCCTTGTTAGGCTTTCTAGGGGTGATTTTTACAAAAAAATTTTTTTAGCATCACAGATATAGAGCCTAATCTCAGCATTTATCTGAGATTTATCTGGCAAATCTGTAATCCTCTCTGAGCCTCAGAGTTGTAACTGTCTGTCCTGTGTTTCACAAGTAGTAGTGAAGTTCAAATGAATGAATTCTGTGAGAGAACTTTGTTACAAAAATATAAGTTGCTGTTATTTTTAGGTTTTGTAATGAACTGACAGTAATCTAGAATTAATATAGAATAATTTAAAATAAAAATATAATGTTACATTTATTAACAAAACATTTAGAATATTTGAAGATTGAAAAAAGTGAAGTAAAAGTTTGATTAAGATATGAGTGGTAGAGAATTTTAGTTTGCTCATGTGGTATCACTTTTCTGACGGGGGTGGTTAGAATCCTTTAGACTATATACGTATTAAACTAATGAAATAGTTAACATTTCTTTATATAATCTTTATTATTTATTAGTATTATTCGCTATGGCATGGTATTCTGCATCCTTCTGAGTATAACTTGCATAAGTGCAGGGACTATGGCTTATACTATATTATCCACTATATCCAATATATTATTAAAGACTGTAGGTATTCAGTGAGTGCTTGTTTGGTTTATTTATAAATCCACAGTTACATTTTATTCTAGTATTAAATTAGGCTAAACAGCTAATTTCTATCCCTCTCAAACCAAATTCTTTTAACTTTTCTTTAAAGATCTCTTCTATTTCCTTTTTTGACTATTTGTGATTACTTTTTTGACACTGATGCAATCTATATACCATATTCAGAAATTTCACCAGTTTTACATGCACTTCTTTTTTCTGTTTTGAGCCCTTTCAGTTTTCAATAACTTGACAAAATAGTAATCTGTATGATGGTATCTGTATGATGGTGATAATCTCATTTAACAGATGAAGAAGGCAAGGCTTGCACAACTTGGGTGACTTGCCCAATGTCACATAGCTTTAAAGTTGAAGATTTACTTTTCAAGTTACCTGTTAGTTGAAATTAAGTATCAAGTTTATGATTATGTTGTGAGTTTTAAAGCACTCCTGTAAAAATGGGTTTATTACTTATTGGGAGGCTTTTTGCTGATCATTTAAAAATAATAAAAGGAAATGATAAACTTTATCTACAGGTGAAAATGTAGTTAATGCAAAAGTTAACTATCTTTCCCCCAGTATCCCTAGTCTAAAATCGAAGATTTGAGACTTTGCTATCTTCCTTGTTCTTAATTGTAATCTTTATTTTTATTTTATTTTATTTATTTATTTTTTGACCATGCCGCACGGCATGTGGGATCTTAGTTCCCTGACCTGGGATGGAACCCTGGCCGCCTGCGGTGGAAGCAGGGATTCTTAGCCACTGGACTGCCAGGGCAGTCCCCTTAATTGTAATCTTCAGAAATAATGAAAAGGAAGGCCATAGAAGCAAAAGAGAAAACATAGGCTTTTATAACTTATGTTACAGAATGTGATTAACCAGAGCATTTGTAATTGGTTACTGTCACAGAGTTGGTTTCCATATGTATTATTTGTTATTTTCCTATGCCTCTGTCCTAATTTGGATGTAAAAATTTACATTTTATAGTCACTCTCTGTAACATAGGTATTCAAATTTTATTTTCTAAAAATAAGTCAGAGAAAACCAATTTTATTTTCTAGGCATCCTTAAATCCTAGTGATACACCTCCTTCTATTGTAAATGAAGATTTTCTTCATGACCTTAAAGAAGTTAATATTTCATATTCACAAGAAGCAGATGATCGAGTATTTAGAGCTCATGGTAAGCAACTTTATATAAGTGCTATTTATTTTTAATTTGTAAATTTCCTATAATTTAAGATGTTTTTGCATTTTCTTTTTTAAACCTCAAAATAGGTCATTGTCTTCATGAGATATTTTTGCTCAGGGAAGGAATGTTTCAGCGAATTCCTGATATAGTTTTATGGCCAAGTAAGTTCTTGTTTTTCTTTGTATTATTAATTTAGTATTGTTAAATTTTAAGTAAATTTAGTATTGGAGATACGTACTTTTAAACATATGAACTGTAAAAAATATAGATCACTATATTTTTAGAGTTTTCTAAAGGTCACATCATTCTTAATATGATCATCCTGAATGGTTGGTTTTAATGATTAATTTTGTTGATGATTAAATCTTCATTTAGTACGTACATATCCTTTTGCGAGGTCAGTAGAAAAATGTATTTTGGGCTAATTTGAAAGCTTAATGAAATTATTATCAATCAATTATATATTTAGATGTATAGAAACTCTTAACGTAACTGATTACTGCAACCAATAATAGTAGTTTGTTGATGTTAACTTGTGGGCTAAAAAATATGGTATTCAAATGATGAATAAGATGAATAACAACTTGATGAACAAGTTGTTTAATATGGATATTGTCTTTGATATAAATAATTAAATTTTGAGAAATTAATTTCATTTAGGGATTTGGCTTGAGATGGAGGATGGATGAGCTTTCTGTTATTGTTTTGCTCTTGCTGATGCTTAGGCACTATATTTATATATATGGTTTTATATCCACGTCTTGTAGCAGAAACTTTAAAGCAGAATACAGGTATACTGCTCCTTACCGTCTATAATTACCTTTTAAGAAGTTCTATTGATCTTCCGATCCTTTTTTCTCTTCAGATTCCATAAAAGGATTATATAGAGTGTTTTATTTTTCAAAAAATTGCCTCATTCATGGACTCTCAGTTCTTAGATGTGATCCTTTTCCTTTGCAGGGAATATCTGAGGGAAAAATCCTACTTGAATTTGGGGATAGGAAGGAGGGTGACATATATAGGGAGAAAACAATCTATCTGAGTAGTGTATTCGTGCCCAAATCAAGTCTAAAATTTTGTTCTGTTGAATCTTCCAGTATAAGAACTTCTTGGAAATAGTTTGTTTCCCAACAGGTTGTCAGTTCACTGAGGCCTTTATTTAACTTTAATGTAAATTTCCTTTTGGTAATAAAGTTCAGGTTTTTCTTTGCATGAGGGTAAGTTTTGAGACAATATGGCAATTTGAGACAATGTGGTATTCCATAGAGTGGAGGTGGCTTTCTCATCTTACAGTTTAAATAGCTACACACCATATCTGTATATATACATATGTACACATACCTAGGAAGTCTATCGTTGTGGATGTCTTTAAGTCTGTCTGTAATTGGAGTCTGAATTCTACATGTTGCTTTAATATGATGTCTAGGGCTTATCTAAGAGTAAGAACTTGGAATATATGTAACTTTCCTGATTTGGAGTCATACTTAAACCAGGAATTGTCACCATTGTGACCTGTACACAGTGTAGCTATTTCTACCTTTCATTTAGTTTGGACAAGTAGTTAGTTACTTATACATTGTATGTTGTCTGTGGTAAGTATACTTATAAAAATAAAGTCTCCTTTAGAAGTACTTCACTTATTCAATTTCTGCATTATTTTCAGCAGTCTAAATATCAAAACTTTAGGTCTGTGAAAATATGTGCTAGGTACTGTTCCAGGTATTGAAGATAAGACACTGAACAAAACACAAATCCCTATTCTTAGGTGCTATACAATTAAGTGGGGGCGGGAGGAGACGGAACAATAAACAAATATTTAATGTAGCAAAGGGTGGTAAATGTTATAAAGAAAAACAAGGCACAGTAAAAAGATAGAGAATAAATAGGGTGGGTGGTGGGATGAGGGAGTGCTGTGTCAAATAACATTGTAAAGGAAAGCTTCCGATTTGGTGACAATCCTTGAAATAGTTTTGCCTTGTTAAAGGTTTTTAACAGACATCTTTGGGTATTTTATTAATTATTAATGAACTAGTATTCCATTTATTGAGAATTTTTACCACAGATAGTAAGCTTTATAGGCTTAATCTGAAAGCCTAAAAATGGATTTTTATTAAATTTGGAATGATGCAAATGACATATATTCCTAGCTTTAAGAAAACCTGGGAAATGATAATCATAACTTTTATAGAACAGTATTTTTACTTTCATAAATGGATATTAATTTATATATTTTCATTTGTATCCTTATTTCCCTTTCAGGTCCTAAGCAAGTGATACTCAATTTTTGCATGGTTTCCTTGCTTCAAATCTCTTTTTCCTCCATGCCATCCCATAATTTATCAGGAGATTGATCTTTCTAAAACACTCTCTTTGCCATGTTGTTCCCTTCCTTAATTCCCTTTTGCTAGTCAAATTGAGTCTTAGCACCTCTTGCTTGGTGTTTAAAATCTTCTGCCTTCAGATTTTTAATACTTACTTTACTTTTACACTGAAAAGTACCCTTTGGTGTGTACAGTAGAAAGGAGTTTGTATGCAGTATATCATGTATAATGTTTAAAGTTTTGTTTAAAGAACAATAAAGAATCATCAATGGATGCAAAAATTAGTGGGCAAAAGTATGAAACATTTATGTAATCAAAGTATTTCCTCATGAGATATTTATTAATTATAGTTTTTTTAAATAAATTTATTTATTTACTTGTTTTTATTTTTGGCCGTTTTGGGTCTTTGTTGCTGTGCGCAGTCTTCATCTAGTTGCGGCACGCGGGGGCTACTCTTTGTTGTGGTGCACGGGCTTCTCATTGTCGTGGCTTCTCTTGTTGCAGAGCATGGGCTCTAGGCACGCGGGCTTCAGCAGTCGTGGCACGCGGGCTCGGTAGTTGTGGCTTGTGGTTTCTAGAGCGCAGGCTCAGTAGTTGTGGCAGGCGGGCTCAGTTGCTCTGCGGCATGTGGGATATTCCCGGACCAGGGCTCAAACCCCTGTCCCCTGCACTGGCAGGTGGATTCTTAACCACTGCGCCACCAGGGAAGCCCTATAGTGTTTTTATATGGAGAAACCTAACAGTTGGCCCTTCTGATCCAAGGGTTCTGCATCTGTAGGTTCAACCAATGCTGTTCAAAAGTATTTGGAAAAAAAATTACATAAAGGCAACATGCCAGTAACTATATAGCATTTACATTGTATTTACAACTATTTGCATAGCATTTACATTGTATTAGGTATTATAAGTAATCTAGAGATGATTTAAAGTATACAGAAGGATGTGCTGTAGGTTATGTGCAAATACTATGTCATTTTCTTTTTTTTTTTAACATCTTTATTGGAGTATAATTGCTTACAATGGTATGTTAATTTCTGCTTTATAACAAAGTGAATCAGTTATACATATGTTCCCATATCTCTTCCCTCTTGCGTCTCTCTCCCTCCCACCCTCCCTATCCCACCCCTCTAGGTGGACACAAAGCACCGAGCTGATCTCCCTGTGCTATGCAGCTGCTTCCCACTAGCTATCTGTTTTACATTTGGTAGTGTATATATGTCCATGCCACTCTCTCACTTTGTCACAGCTTACCCTTCCCCCTCCTCATATCCTCAAGTCCATTCTCTAGTAGGTCTGTGTCTTTATTCCCATCTTGCCCCTAGGTTCTTCATGACCATTTTTTTCCCCTTAGATTCCATATATATGTGTTAGCATACGGTATTTGTTTTTCTCTTTCTGACTTACTTCACTCTGTATGTATGTCATTTTCTTTAAGGGACCTGAGCTTCCCAGATTTTGGTGTCTGTAGGGGTCCTGGAACCTATCCCCTGTGGATACTGAGGGACTACTGTACTGTATTACTAAATGATGAGAGTTAACATTACCAGCAATGAGACTTATCTACATCATGCGCCTCCAGATACAATGCACTGAGAAAGGCACAGCATCACTTCTGTGGAATTCCTGCCAAAATGTATAAACTGAATTTAATCCTAAGGAAATAAGCAAACCCAAATTGAGGGACATTATATGAAATAACTGACCAGTGCTCTTCAAAAGTGTCAAGGTCAAAGTAGACTGAGGAACTATTTCAGAGTAAAGAAGACTAAGGAGATGTGACAACTAAAATGCAGTGTGTGATCCTGGTCCAGAAAAGAGGACATTAGTGGAACAGCTGGCAAATTTTGAATAAGGTCTCTTGATTAGTTAATAGTATTGTATCAGTGTCAATTGCTTGGTTTTTATAGTTTTTATAGTTATATAAGATGTTAGTATTTGCAGCTACTGGGTGAAGGAAATCTTTGTACCATTTTTGCAACTTTTTTGTAAGTGTAAAATTATTTAAAAATGAAAAGTTAAAAAAGATAAAAAACAGTTTTTTAAAAAATATAGTGATTTAATGTGTTAGTGAGTGAATAAATGAAGGAAAAGTTTAGACACTAAAGAACTCTATAGACCCTTGTTTTGCAGGGTTACCCAGATTTTGTTCATGTCCTTGTGATTAATTTATTTTCCCTTTTTTCAACAGCGTGTCATGATGATGTAGTTAAGATTGTGAATCTAGCGTGCAAATATAACCTTTGTATCATACCAATTGGTGGTAGGTATTGTGTGTTTTGAATTTTAATGTGATGTAAATTTGTTCTATTTTAAATATTTGTGCCATCCCACTGAAAACATTCTTACAATTATGAAAAGGTTATCTTGAAAAACTGGTTTATGGTGTTTATTGGTTATGCTGGTCTATTTCTGTTCTGAGTAGATCTACCTAAACTGTTTGAGACATGATTTACCCTTAGTTCATGGCTTCTTTCCCATGTGGATCCTAATTGAAGCTGTGACTTACTGCCTAAATAAGAAAATGTTCCTGCTTTAGTAATTACTTTCTAACCTTTATCTTAATAGAGAGAATATTATTTTTCAAAGGCTAACTATACCCAACATAAATCTTTGAGAAGAAGGGATATGCAACTAGGATAGTGATAACCAAATCAGTAATATCTTTTAATACTGAAAACTAACATTATTTTACATTTTAAGATAAATTTAATCTCTCTTGATCATTCACCAACCACATCATTTTAACAGCTTACACAAGCCAAAGGAAATTGCCTTCACTGACTGAATTGGCATTGATGGAATGGAAATGGAACCTCTGCAAATCAGAAGTTCCAGATACCTTCTTCAGCTGATACTTATCGTTGAATTCATGCAAAAAAGGCATTACACTGCCACTTTTAATGAAATATTTTTCTGATTTCAAATGACTTTGACAAGAAATAGTGGTTACTAATCACAGACATGTTCTTAACATTGTTTCACCATGTAGATCAATACCCCCTGTACTTGCATCAAGGTGACTTCCACTTATATTCTGTCCAAAAGGTATGAAAGTACCAATTCAAACTTTATTCTGCTATATGATGGTACAGATCTGGTTAAGAACTGAGAACACCGTATTGTTCCGTATTGTTATCAAGAAAGCATTTTTCCTTTGACAACAAATGTTAAGTAGGAGTACATTGTTTAAATTCTTCTATATATTAATTATTCTATATTAAAAATCACTTTTTCACCAAAGAACATATAAATTTGTTTTTGAATATCATATAATCTGGGCAGTTTTAACTTTATATTCTAATTTATTAAAGCCTTTTTGCATGGGAGTATAAGATAATATTTTAAATGATAAGTGAATCTCATAAATATGGCAGAAAGGAGATAATGGTGTCTCTAGTTGTATAGGATGCGTATTTTTTCTTTTACGCTATCTCTCCACAGTAATCATTAGCGTAGAACTTTTCTAATCATGTTTTTGGAGTTCCACAAAATGCTAGGGGCTTCACTTGAGTGTGCCCGGGGGATGGAGCCATATCCCATTACTTTCAGCTCCATAATATTTCTTCATTTTGGCATGCACCGTAAAATTAAGGTGAGTTTGCTTATAGTGTGTTAGCATTTGCAAATTACATTTTGCAAAGTAGAAATAGGTTTTATTTCCTAGAGGACCTATCTGTATACTTTGTCTTAGGGATTTACCCTAGAAATGTAGCTAAAAGTAAAATATTTAAGCATAGTTGTTGTTTCCTATTTTGGCAGGAGGAACAAGTGTTTCATATGGCCTCATGTGTCCTGCAGATGAGACAAGAACAATAATTTCTTTGGACACTTCACAAATGGTATATGATAATTTAAGATGTATTTGAAGATAGTGTTTAAAAGTTGTCTTTATGGCTCAGTCTTAGTTATTTTTAAAAAGGTAATTGTCCATTTTGTTTAAAGTTTTTTCATCATTATATTTTACCTTTGTCTTCAGACCTCTAAAAGCTAAGTTCACTCTTACTCTAAGTCATATATCTTGATGGATTCTACCAAATTGACATGTGAAATTGACAATTTGAGAAGCATGGATTGGAATAGTGATACAATAGATGACCTGATGTATTGTTAAAAAACAAATAATATTTGTTAATGTTAATTTGAATCATCAAAACTTAGTTGTTCCCCAAATTTTTACTAATGCTATTGTACTTTTGCTTTTGGAAGAATAGAAGAGCTAATTAATTTTAAAATTAACTTAAAATTAATGAAGGTGCTAATAAACTTTAGGATTATTTTGTGAGATTTTGGTTCATTATGGTCCAAGAGTTGGCCATTGTGCTATGTTAAAATTTTAGTTTGGGTATGAACTTAATCTTTGTATAGTCAACAATATTCCTGTTTATATAATCTTTTATTATAATTAAAAATTTAATATTATTATTTTATTGAAGTTTTTCAAGCATCAAAGTAGAGAGAATAGTATTTCTAGTCTCTAGATAAAATAATTATTTACATACATTGGCTTTATCTTTTTTCCTCTACTATTTTTAAAGCAAATCCTGATAGTATGCTACTTTACACCAAATATTTCTGTGTATTTCTTTTAAAAAGCACATTTTCTCACTATATTATTATCACTTCTGGCAAAATTAAAAGTAATTCCTTATATCATTTAATATCCAGTCCACATTCATTTTCCAGTTGTCTCAAAACTGTCTTTATTCTATAATTCATTTCATTGTTCAAATGGGGATTCAGACAAGGCCTGCATTAGCTTTTGGTGGTTTCTTTTAGTCTCATTTTATCTGAAACCCTCTTCCTCACTTTCTGAATGTCTGTGTTTTAAACCAACTCCTGTGCAATATACTGCCTGTGTTACTATGTCTGTCATGTTGTATAGTCAAGAACAAGTGGAGCTTTCTAGTGTGGGTAACCCTACTTACTTAATTTCTATCTTGTCACTTGCTGCTTTCAGTTAGGAGGTTATATTTCCTGAGAAAGTGTCTGTTCCTGGAGATGAGACTTCTTTCTTCTTTTGCAACAGAATCGAATCCTCTGGGTTGATGAGAGCAATCTGACAGCTCATGTAGAGGCTGGCATAACAGGACAAGAGTTGGAAAGACAGGTATGTTATTTAAAATTTTCAAAACTGCTGTGTATCCCCTCTATGAATAAAGTACCTTTCACAGTATATTCACTGAACAAGCTTGTTCGGTTTCTGATGTGGGTCAGATATTGAGCTAGATGCTATGAACACAGTAGTGAGTAAGACACCCATCCCCTACCCTATGAAAGCTTACGTTATATTATGACAGAAAGTTAGGTAAATAGACATATGACTCAGTGAGAATTTCTAGGTGAAGCCTGGCTAAATGTGGGGTGTTTAGGCTCATCAAATGGGGTTCGAAGAGAAGGAGTTGAACAAAGATGGTATCACAGAGGACTCGGCATTTAAAATGAGGATTAAATTAGGATGAGTGAGAGTGAAAAGGAAATGGGGTTGGGGAGAACAGTCCAGTCAAGGGAAGCAGCATGTGCGGAAGATGTACAGGCAGCTGTTGCTTTGGAGGATCTGCAGATAGTTGAATATGGCTGAGATCTAGTTTGTGTATATGGGAGAACACATATTCTTGGTGTTTGTATTTTGGGTGAGTGTACGTATAGTAGTGGTAAAGGGTGAAGCCAGGAAAACATGAAGAGGTCAGATCATAAAGCCCCAGATGTTTGAACTTTACCTTTGTACTTAGTTTTCGTGAGCTACTCTGTGGAGGATGGATGGGCACGTAAAGGTGGATTAAGTGGCTGCTGCAATAATTTGGACAAGAGCTGATAGTGACTTGAAACAAGGTCGTAAGAATGGAGTGAAACAGAACAAGTTGGACACAGAATTCTCAGAAATTAATGATAAATTTGATCAATTTGGGTAGATGTTGGTATTTGCTATTCATTGAAATTTTCAAAGCATAATTCTATTGAAAACTGCTCATCTCATGAATAAGTGGAACTCCTGGAGTCCTTATAGCACTTTTTTGGGATCCTAACGAATTTTAGGAAACTTGAGGTTCTCTTCATGGATTTTAAGCGGTAATTATTAAAATGTATTGGTTTCTTCAGCCCTTTCAAATATGGTCAAGATGACTGTAACTCAGCTTTTGTAAACAAAAGTTAGAAAGTCCAGTTCGCTGGTGATGAACTGACTATTTTGTTCAATTTGGGTTACAGAGACCCCTCTTTCCTACCTTTTTTCCCCCTTCTTCCCACCTTTTAACAACACAGAGAGAAATGTGACATGCTTGTTGATCTTTTTTTTATTATCTTTTTCCATATTTCATGGTAAAGAGTTGAATGAAGTTGGTATGCTGGTGACCAATTCTGGATGAAAGGTTTTGAAAAACATTATTAAACTTTTATTTTTTATTTAATGCGCTAAGATACAGAGAACTAGAATAAAATTGAACATATTCATTGAGACATTAAAGATCTTCAGTAAGTCAAGGTTTTATATAATTCAAGGTAATTAGGTTTGTTAATTATTAATGAACTTTGTGGGTTGAATAATAGTATTTAATGAAAAAAAACCTGTAAAAAGGCCTGTATTAGTCTTCTGTTATGCTGAGAGGCATTATCAACACAGTGATTTTTTTTTATAACAAAGGATGGCCTTTCATGTCTATAATTTTATATCCTTTATTATAGCATTTGATGTAGTATTTTAACCTTTCCAAGTTTTTTTTTTTAAAGGTTAGAATTAAAATTCAAGGAACATATTTCCTTGAAATTTAAATGACATTTTCCTAGACTAGAAACTTCTGATATCTTACCTACTAGTTTATTTCCCTAAATGCCAACATAGAATATTTCTTTTTGCCTCTAGTAGACTCTAATATAGTTTCTATAGCTGTGTTGATCCCAGTTCAAGTTCTTCCTCATTATGCTTCTGTATTCTTCAGTTTCTTCTTCAGCTGAGGTAACCAACTTAAAACTTCCTGCTTTTTCATTCTAAAAGTTTTAAAATGACACAAATATATTAGTTGGGTAGCACAAATTTTCATCTTTTTAACTTGTAGATTACATTTTTTAACATGTATGAAATTTAAGGGAGGTCATTAAATGTTAACTTTGGATTTGGGGAATTTGTTTCTAGGTTTATTAAATCTTTGGCTACTTAATTTCATTAGTTAATAGTCTGGGGATATGTGACTTATGTTTTCCCCCCACTAGGGATGCATTTCTCAATGCCTCAGTTTCTTTATCTATAAAATGGAGATAATACCTACTTCATAAAGTTTTTGTTAGGATGAAATAAGTTAATAATGTAAAGTACTTAGAACTTTTATTCATTCCACTAATTTTTATTGAGTACTATCTGCTTCATTCAGACACAGCTGACTTTAAATATTTCTTCTATATGCCAAAGACTCCTAAATTTGTATCACCTCAGACTTCTTTCTTGAACTCTAAACTTGCATATTCACTTGCCTAGTTGACGTCTCCACTTGTGTATCTAATACACATTTCAAACTTAACATTTAAAAAAATTGAATTTCAATTTTCCCTCCACAATTTGCTTATTCTGCAGCCTTCTCATTCCCAGTTGGTGGAAATTCAGTTCTTTGGGCAGCTTGAGCCAAAATCCTGAGTCTTTTTTTTTCTTTTTAGTATTTCTAAAGGGTCTTTTTATTTTTAAAAATATTTATTTATGTGATTGCACTGGGTCTTAGTTGCGGCATGCGGGCTGTTTGTTGCAGTGCATGGGCTTCTCTGCAGTTGTGACGCTCAGGCTCTAGAGCGCGTGGACTCAGTAGTTGTGGCATGCAAGCTCTCTAGTTGTGGCACATGGGCTTCAGAGTTCATGGGCTCAGTAATTGTGGTGTGCAGGCTCTCTAGTTTTGGTACATGGGCTCAGTAGTTGCAGTGCATGGGCTCAGTAGTTGCAGTGCAGGGGTTTAGTTGACCCGCAGCATGTGGGATCTTAGTTCCCCCACCGGGGATCAAATCCGTGTTCCCTGCATTGGAAGGCGGATTCTTAACCACTGGACCACCAGGGAAGTCCCTGCTTTTGTTTATAATAGTTTCATTGAGATATAATTGTCATACAATACTGTAAACTGCAGTCATTTAAAATGCACAACTTGATAAGGTTTGGTATATGAATACAACCATGAAACCATCACCACAATCAAGATATAGAACACATGCACCAATCCCAAAAGTTTCCTCCTGGCCTCTTGGTAATTCTCTCCATCCCATCTTTTCCATGTCCCTGGCAATCACTGGTATGTTTTCTGTCACTGTAGATTTGTTTGAATGTCCTACAGTTTTATTAAAATGAAATCACATACTCTATTTTTACAAGGGTGGGGTGAGGGTTGGCTTCTTTCACTAGGCATAATTATTTTGAGATTCATGCATATTGTTGCATGTATCATCAGTTTATTCCTTTTTGTTGCTCAGTAGTATTCAGTTGTATAGATATACCACTGTTTGTTTATCCATTCACTTGTTGAATGCTTGGATTATTTCCAGTTTTGGGCTATTACAAATAAAGCTGCTTTGAACATTCATGTGTAAGTCTTTGTTTGGACATATACCTTCCTTTCTCTTGGGTAAGTATCTAGAAATGAAATGGCTAAATCATTTGGTAGATATATATTTACCTTTTTGAAAAACCACCAAACGTTTTCCCAGAGTGATTGCATCATTTGATATTCGCGCTAGCACTGTATGAGTTTATCTACATCCTCGCCAATATTTGTTATTGTTAGTCTTTTAAAGTTTAGTTGTTCTAGTAGGTTTGTTATGGTATCTTACTGTGGTTTTAATTTGCATTTCTCTAATAACTAATGATGTTGGAGATCTTTTCAAGCACTATTTGCCATCCATATATTTTCTTTGGTGAAGTGTCTCTTCAAGTGTTTGCCCAATTTTTAAATTGGATTGTTTTCTTTTTATTGGGTTTTGAGAATTTTTTTAACATATTCTGGACATAAGTTCTTTTCCAGATATATACTTCGCAAATATTTTCTCCCAGTCTGTGGCTTGTCTTTTCATTCTCTTAACAGAGTCTTTTGAAGAGTAGATGGTTTTTAATTTTGATGAAGTACTTAATTTTTTACTTTATATGTCATGCTTCTACTGTCATATCTAGAAACTTTTGCTTCACCTGAGTTTACAAAGATTTTCTCCCATTTAAGTTTCATAGTTTTTAGTTTCTTTTCAAGTCTGATGAGTTTTGAAGATTTTGAGTTAATGTTCATGTATGGCGTGAGGGATAGGTTGAAGTTCATTTTTTTTGCATATGGATAATCAGTTGTTCCAGCACCATTTGTTGAAAAGACTATCCTTTCTTCACGGAATTGACTTTGCACCATCATAAAACTTGTCTGTTGTCATTTTTATATAATATGTAATATATAATAATGTGCATCTAGTCTGGACTCTATTTTGTTCCATTGATCTATTGTATATCTTTATGCCAGTACCACACTATTTGGATTCTTGTGGCTTTATCATAAATCTTTTTCAAAGTTGTTTTGGTGATTCTGGGTTCTTTGTATTTCTATATGATATTTATAATCACCTTGTCAATTTCTATTAAAAAAAAGTAGCCTGTTGGGGTTTTGATTGGGATTGCATCAACTCTATACATCAATTTGGGGAGAACTGACATCTTAATATTGAATCTTCTGACCCATGAACATGGTATAACTTTGGTTTTTTTAAGGTCTGTTAATTTCTCTCAGCTGTGTCATGGTTTTTAGTGTACAAATGTTTCATATTTTTAGTAGATTTGTCCTTAAGTATTATATATTTTTATAAATGGTATTTTAAAAAGTTTTCAGTTTCTGAGTATTCTTCATTAGTATATAGAAATAAAATGGATTTTTGTGTATAGCTCTTAAATCTAGCAATCTTACTAAATTCACTAATTAGTTTTAAAAGTTTTAGCTCCCATTAGATTTACTACATTTATGATCATGTCCTTCGTGAATAAAGACAATTTTACTTCTTCCTTTCCAATCAGTATGCCTTTATTTCTTTTTCTTACCTGATTGCACTGACTAGAACCTCTAATGCACTGTTGAAAAGAAGTGAAAATAGACACCCTTATCTTGTTCGTGATTTAAGAGAGATGCATTCAGTTCTTCACCATTAGGTATGATGTTAATACTTAATGTATAGGGAGTTTTTTTGTAGATGCCCTTAATCAAGTTGAGGAAGTTCCTTCTACCTTAGTTTGTAGAGTGTTTTTATTAGGAGTGGATTTTGGATTTTGTCAAATGCTTTTTTTGTGTCTTAAGGTGGAAGATGAGGGATTTATTTGAGGCCTTTCATCTTTTTTAATATAGGTTTTCAGTATATAAATTTCCTGCAACTACTGCTTTTATGGTATCCTACAAATTTTGATATGTCTGCTCAATTTCATTAATTTCAAAATATTTTCTACTTCCCTTTTGATTCTTTCTTTGACCTATAGGTACTTACAAGTTGTTATTTCATTTCCACTTATTGGGGGATTTTTCTAAACATCGTTCTGTTACTGATTTCTATGTTAATTCCATTGTGTTCAGAAAACATTCTTTATATGACTTAAATCCTATCAAATTAATTGATGTTTGTTTTATGGCCTACAGTATGGTCTGTCTTGTAAATGTTCCATGTACACTTGAAAAGAATTTGTCCTCTGCTGCTGTTGGTTCGAGTGGTCTATACATGTCTGTTAGGTCAAATTGATTTATAGTGTTGTTCACGTCTTCTGTATTTAAAAAAAATTTCTGTCTATTTGTTCTATCAGTTATTGACAGAAGGGAATTACAGTTTCCAACTATTATAGATCTATTTTTTCTTGCAGTTCTATCAGTTTTCACTTCATATATTTAAAGCTCTGTTTTGGGGGGAATAAATACTGAGGATTGTTATTGCTTCTTGACTAATGAACAATTTTGTTACTGTGAAATGACTTTCCTTCTTCCTGATAGTATTTTTTGCTCTGAAATCTACTTCATCAGATGTTAAAACAGCCACTCCAGTTTTATTTTGACTGTTGTTAGCATGGTATATCTTTTTCCCTTTTCCATTTTTAAATTTTTTACTAATTTATATTTTTATATTTAAAGTGTTTTTCTTATAGACAGCATACAATTGGGTCTTTCCTTTTTATCTAACATGAAAGTCTCTACCTTTTAATTGGGATGGTTAGACCTTTTACCTTCAATGTGATTTATTGATATGGTTCAGTTTAAGTCTGTCATCTTGCAATTTGTTTTCTATCTTTCCTATCTGTGTTTTCTCCTTTTCCACTTTTACTGCCTTTTTTTGGATTGAATTTTTTTTTAATGATACCATTTTATCTTTTTCTTTCTTCATTAGCTATAAGTTTTTGTTTTGTTCTTTTAAGAGTTTCAGGTTTTATAGTGTATATCTTTAACTTAAAATAGTCTGCTTTAAGGTGATAATGTATATAACACTTAGAGTTTAGCATAAGAACCATAAAATATTATACTTCCCTTTCCCCTTGTCTTTCCTTTGTTCTGTTGTCATACATTCTACTTTTGCATATATTGTAAAACCTATAGTATATTGTTATAATTTTTGTTGAAATAGTAAGTTATCTTTTAAAGATATTTAAACAGTAAGAAAACATCTTTTATATTTACCCATCTAGTTACCCTTTGTGGTGCCTTTTAATTCAATCTGATGATATTTTCCTTCTGCTTGAAGGACTTGTTTTAAATATCTTTAGCGTGAGTCTGCTGCTGATGAATTTTTTTTGCTTTTGTTTGTCTGAAAATATCTTTGTTTCATATTTTTTTAACACTTGATTTTTTAGAGCAATGTTAGGTTTAAAACAAAATTGAGAGGGAGGTACAGAGATTTCCCACATGCCCCTGCCCCCACGCATGCATAGCCTCCCCCATTATCAACATCACTGGAAGTTTGTACCCCTTGACCACTATCTCCCCATTTCCCCCACCCCCTCATCCCCTGATAACCACAAATCTATGCTTCTATGAGTTCAACTTTTTTAGATTCCACATAAAGTGATATAATGACATTGAGATTTCTTTTACCAAGGGTGAACCTACATTGGCACATCATAATTACAAAAAGTCCATAGTTTATTTTAGGGTTCAATTGTGGTGGTGTATATTCTGTGGGTTTGGACAGATGTATAAATAATCACTGAGTAGCCTTCATTATATTATCAGAGTATTTTCACTGCTCTACATTCTTTGTGCTCTCCCTGTTCATTTTCTCAGCCCCCCGACCCCTGGCAACCACTGATCTTTTTATTGTTTCCATAGTTTTGTCTTTTCCAGAATGTCATATAGTTGGGATCATAGAATATGTGGCCTTTTCAGATTGGCTTCTTTCATTTAGTAATATGCGTTTAAGTTTCCTCCATGTCTTTTCATGGCTTGATAGCTTATTTCTTTTCAGCACTGGATAATATTCCATTGTCTGGATGTACCACAGTTTATTTATCCATTCAACAACTGAAGGAAATCTTGGTTGCTTCCGAGTTTTGACAGTTATGAATAAAGCTGCTTTAAACATTTATGTGCAGGTTTTTATGTGGACATAAGTTTTCAGCTCCTTTGAGTAAATACAAGGAGTATGATTACTGAATTGTATGGTAAGAGTATGTTTAGTTTTGTAAGAAATTGCCAGATAGTCTTTCAAATTACCATTTTGCATTCCCACCAGCACTGCGAGTGTCTGTTGCTCCACATCCTCTGTAGCATTTGGTGTTGTCAGTGTTCTGGATTTGGGCCATTCATATAGATGTGTAGTAATATCTCATTGTTATTTTAATTTGTGTTTCCCTGATGACATATGATGTGGAACATCTTTTCATATGATTATTTGCTATTTTCAGTGAGGTATCTGTTAAGGTCTTTGGTCCAATTTTTAATTGGGTTTTTTCTTATTGTTGAGTTTTAAGAGTTCTGTGTGTGTGTGTGTGTGTGTGTGTGTGTATTACTTTCAGAAAAATCAAAGGGTAGTAGTCTTTTGAGAGTAAATAATATGAATATAGATTGTTTGGGAATTAAGGAAGAAATATCATGGTCTGATAATCTTCATTTTAGCTTTCAGTTCTGTATTTAAGCTACTTATTTGTGAGTGGTTATTAACCTCTTAAAATTAAATAAATGTATTGAATGTTTAGTGAAAAAATTCTATTATGTAATAATTGATGTCTTAAAATCTTGTTTTCCTAGCAACAAAATTAGACAATAATTTGCATTGCTTGTGTGCAAAAGCTAACAAATTGTATTCAACCTATAGGTTCTCAGGTTCTAGATTACAGCTTTCATACCATACTTAAATACACAGATATAAACATAGCTGACATATTCTACATCTCTGCGTGGCTTACTTGAAAAACAGAAACAGTTGCTTAATTGGATGACTATCAAAATGGTCAACACAGATTGATGGGCTTGAGTGCAATAGACAGTGGGTATGCAGGTGGTAGTGTCTGTACCATTTGACATGAGATGGCTGAGTCTTTAAAATGTTTTTAGTGGAATGGCTTTGGTGGTGTTGCCGTAAAGGGCATCCATCCAACCTCAGGTGCTGTGCAGATGGCAAAGCCACGCTAATGTAGAAAAATGAGAAACAAGTGACTATTTAATGTACAGGAATGCATGATCTGCGTCACAAATACATGATGGTATTACATGCAGGAAACCTAGCCAGATGGCTGTACATTAAAGCACATGACTCCTTGAGAGAATTAAGTACAGGCAATTTGCTCAGATTTTCTGCAGGCCTGCTGCAGATTATATTAGGGTAGGGAGCATAAGAGATTTAAGTGCTTTATTTATTGAAAGTGTTTAGATGAAGTTGGCAATTATTTAAGCATAATCTGATCTCCATAAGTAATTAAATTGTCTCTGTGGAAAAAAAAAAGGAGGGAGGGTAGTTGGCTTTAAAATAAAAGAATGTAAGGAGTAAGATTGGCTGGTGAACCTGTGGAAAATGCAACTGTCTTTTGGCCCATATTTTTCCACTAGGCAAAAGCTTAAAAATATTTTTAGACTAGTGTGATAAAAGTATTTCTTTTTCTATATAGGTTTTAATGAGTCCAAATGGCAATGACATGGAAATTTTAATGTGGAAAGAGTTAATGTGTTGAGTGCTGTGTTAAACGGGGCCATTTTCACTGGTAAAATATTACATTTTTGTTTTTCAGCTTAAAGAAAGTGGTTATTGTACAGGTCATGAACCAGATTCCCTGGAATTCAGCACTGTGGGAGGATGGGTATCTACTCGGGCATCAGGCATGAAGAAGAATATCTATGGCAATATTGAGGACTTGGTAAATTTTTTTCTATTTATTATATAATAATTAGTCTATGGAGATTATTATAAAGTTGTTAAGCCTATAAAAATTGAGTTGGAGAGTCCCCCACAAAAGTATACCCTTTTTGATTATAGTAACGTTGACTATGTGTAATACAAACAGTTAAAAGGTACAACTGTGGTCATTATTTAAGAGTGCTTCTTTTTGAGTAACTGATATTTAAGTTTTGTAGATGTCTCAGTATCTGACTTATAAATGTATCTAAATATTAGTTTGCAAGCCTTGGAGCCTTGGTCTTCAACTCTACCACTATTTTAGTCTATTTACTTAGGTGATCTTGTCATTACTACTGTTTTGCCTTATGAGATTTTATATTTATTTTTCTGAAAAAAATTTTCTGTATAGAATTAAAGAGCCCAATTAAAAATGTTCTAGTTAATGTAATGTTTTATGTGCACATCATTTTGTTTTAGCTGATCTGGTGTCATTGCTCTTGAGAGTTAGTTAGGCATCCTGGCTAGGAATTAGGTATCATTTGTTCCATATGTAGCTTTTCCAGTGATTAATTGTGTGACCTTGTGCAAATTGGTTTACCTTTCTAAACTTCAATTTCCTACTATATAAAATAGAATAATGTTATTTGTTGCATAGAATTATTATAAGGAATAAAGGACATAAAATGAAAACTCTTAGCGGAATCACTGGTATGTAATAGGTACTTCATACATGTTAGTTCCCTTTATCATCAATATTTTGATAACAATTTAAAAGAATAATTTATAAGACTATTAAAGTGGTATTCCTAACATTATTCCTAGAGCTATTTAGCTTTGTTTTTCAAATCTAGCGTTTCAACATTTTCATCAATGTCTTCATTGATAGAAATATCAAATTGTTGATGAAATATATTGTTTTTTTATAGTTAACACCCAACAATTTAAGACTTTAAGTGTCTATATTATGAACACTTTTTAAATGTTTGCATTATCTTTTTTTTAATTGAAGATATTTTAGAAATCACATTTTTCTTTTCGCAATTAAGATAACATAAATTCAGTTTCAGAAAAGAGAATTTGATCCTTTTACTATTGGATTATTAAAAGCTTTATCAGAGTTAAGCATATTTGATAGACTACCACATTTAGTACTGCTAAAGCATGTAATTTATTTTAATCCTTTTGGGGGTTATTTAAGGGCCACAGATTATAAGTATACATTTTAATGTACTTATTTGCATGTTTATATCTAGTCTTTAATATAAAAAAGCATCATACTGTGTTTAATCTGCTCTTTAAACTGTTATCAATCTATTAACATGTCAATGAGCATAGGTTTGCACCATTATTTTTTTAAAATGCATATAATTCTCTTTTATTGATAATTTGTGATTTAGTAATTCCCTATTAAAGAATATTTAAATTATTTTTATTTCAAAATTATAGAAATAGATAAAGGGAAAAATATCTTCTGTAGTAATTTTTTAGCATACTTCTTTGATCATTTTCTTTGGGTAAGTTCCTAGCTTGGATTGTTGGGTCAAGCATGTTTTTAGGTCCTTGGACCCTTACAGCCAAATTGCTCTATAAAAATTTTGTGCCAGTTGACATTCTTACTAGCACTATGAGAATCTTTATTTTACTGGACCTTTTATTTATATTTTTTTCCTAAAATTTTATATTTATTTGTTAGTGAATATAATCTTTTAAAATGTCCTCATTAGCAATTTTTATCTTTTTATTTTGTGAATTCTTTATTTATGTCCTCTGCTCATTTCCTTCAACAATAGACTATTTTTATTTATCTGTCAAAAAATTATTCTGAAAATACGTTGGGTTTTTACCTAACCATTTCTGAGTCGGATCTGAGGAATTTTTTTGATTGACCCTCTCCCTACAATGTACTTAATTTCTCACATGTGTGAGACATATCTCACAGATATCTTTCTTCTTCTTTTTAACTCAGTCACCACATCTTTCTCTTCATCCCAATTTTGATGTGATCAAAATTAATACTTCGTTCTTTTCACTCTTTTCTACTGAGTGGGCAAAGTAGATAAGTTGAAGGTGGGGATAAGGCAAGAATAATTTTTTTCTTAGAATTCTAAGCATCCAGAATAGTGCCTAACATGAATAATAGTGCTTCATAAATATTGTTAAATAAATGAAAGAATGAACCTATTAAAATGTGATCATTGCATATTTTTTCCATCCTTTAGTTCTTTACCACATGGACAGCCCTAGACTAGCTTTGGTTTAAAGAAATGTGTTTTTCAGTTTCTAAGATGATGAATATACCTAGGCCAATAACAATCTTAGAATAATTTTTCCCTGTTTTAAAGTTACATACAATTTATTTTTAGTCTAAGAACTACTAAAAGATATTAGAATTCTGAAGGGAATCACCATTTATCACTTAAACCAATATTTTAAAAATAGTGTTTTATATAAATATATATGGGTGTGTGTATCCACACACACAACATTCACTGACAGATATCTAGAATTTACATCATGCATTGTATTAAACAGGTGGTTCATATAAAAATGGTAACACCTAGAGGTATAATAGAAAAAAGCTGTCAAGGACCTCGAATGTCAACAGGCCCTGATATCCATCACTTCATCATGGGATCTGAAGGTAAATATAACTGCAAACTTATTATGAGAAAATACAGGTTAGTGATTCAGTTTTGTGAAAATCTGTGATGTTGTGATATCAGATTTTTGAAAGAAAGGCATGTTTTATATATTTAATTTTTTTTTAAGTTTTATGACTTTAATTTAGTACTTCATAAAGTTTTTATTATAAGAACATCTTATTAAACTTTCTCTTGAATTTTGCTTTTTTATGTTTTTAGAGCCAGCTTAGTCCTTTTGGTGTTATTTTGTTTTTCTTTTAGAGTTTTTAATCAATTTCAGGAAGAGTAGCTGTTAGGATTTAAAATGGTTTGCTTTTACATTTATTGGTATGGTATTTTCTAATCTCTGAATTATCAGGAGGAAAGGACTAATAAAGTATTATCTTATTGCCTTGTCTTTCTATAATTATATCTTTTGTTATTTGCTAGTTGGTTTTTGAAGAAGTGGAATTTAAAATTCTGTTGAGTCACATATCTTTGAAAACTTACATTGGTCTTTTATTTTTTCACTACTTGAGTCATCTCCTTTGCTTGGTTACTTAATGCTGGGTAGATTAGAATGTAGTTCTTCATCTTATGCAAAACATTTAATTTCTGTACCTATGAGGGGGAAAAAAACACTAACCTTCCTTCTAGTTTGCAAACTAACTATTATGTAGGCACTGTGAATTTTATGGATAAGGTGAAGGTGGGCATATTTTTCAATTCTTAGCATGGTAGAGAGGGATAGTTATCCCTTAAATTCAGAGAAATGAAAGTGTTTCCAAGTTACCAGAGGAACTCACTACTAAGTCAGAAGGTGGTGCAATCTGTCAAAAGATTTTCACAACATCTAGCTATATTCATGGATAAAAGTGCATTTATGATAAACTAGGATGTTAGGGCATAAATTCTAACTTTTGATGGTAACATCAAGGAAAAAATAAATTATGTGTCTTAGTGATGTACTAGAGGTCAACTCTTAAATTGATGACCAGTGGTATAGCTTAGATATTTTTCATGATAATTAGTGACAAACCTCTGTCAAGGTGTTTCACCAATTTACTCTCATTCCTTTTCTGATCAGTGTACTCTTCTGTGGAAAAACAGAACTACACTTTTAATGAGAAAAATAAAATATTAAATTCCTTTAAAATAATACAGTTGTCTAAAAAATATTATTTTGGAACTTCTTGTATTAATGCATCATCCAAGAGTTAACTGAAAGAATATAACTTTTTCCAGTCAAATGTCAAATTGAATAACAAATAGGTATTAAAACTGATAATTATTAATTTTACTATTGGTATATACATAGTTGAAGTCAACTCTGTAAATTATCTTTTCAAGTAGCTACATCAAACATTTTTTTTCTCCCATCAATTAGCGTTTAAAAAATTCTGGTTACTAGGTACTGTGGTGGCACACCCAAGGACACAGGTTATAATTGACCATTAAAATTGAATAAGATAAATTCTATGATAGAAGTAAATGAAGGAGAAATACAGACAAAAGTCATGTTGATGGGTGCTTAGGAAGACTTCCGCAGAGGGGTTGTGCCTAAAGAGGTCCTTCAAGGATGATAATGAGAAAATAATTCTAGGCAGAGTTGAGAGAATAAGGTGGGGAGGGAGTTGCCCTACACAGAGAACTAACTGCATGTGAAGAGGCTTAAAAGTGAGAAAGAGCTGTGTCTGCCTCGTGAAGGTGCCAGTTTTTCAGTGTGACTGGAACTTAAGATTTAATTGTAGAGTGGAGTTGACAGCAGGTCAGGGTGTGGAGTAGTAAGTGTTACAGGATGGCTGGAGAGATAATTTGGTCTTTTATCCCTTTTATAATAGTTTGAACTTTATCCAAAAGACTGGACTACCTCCTTCAATAGTAAATTTTTGTACGAATTTAAGGAAGGCAAACTCATTGTTATAATAAAGTAAGCAAAGAAATACAGTTTATTAGAAACATGTACAAGGGTAAGTTATTATATTTAAATGAGATTTTATTATAAATATCCATGCAAAATGCCATACTGATTTAAGAGCATGAACCTTGAAATCTTTCAGATCTGGATTTCAATCCTGGTTTTACCACTTATATTTCTGTGACTGTGTAAATTAGGTAGTTCTCTATGCCCTATGTCCTCAGCTGTAAAATGGGGATAATAAAAGTATCTATATTCAAAAGCTTTTTGAGAGGGTCAAACGAAATTATGCTAAACAGTTTATAAGCGCGTAGTAAGTACTCAACAAATGTTAAACTGTTGTGGCTGTTTATTATTTTGGCATCAGTGATCTTTATAAGTATATTTATGGTCCCTAATCCCCATTTCTGTATGTATGTGGATATAGAGTAATCTTAATATAGTCCAGGAGACAGCATGACTGAGAGAGTAAATTTATGTGAAATCATATTCTTTTATAATATGTATTTTCTCTGCTGTTTTGAACTATCTAAATAATAACCTCCTGCCTTAAATATGAATCATAAACTTTTCCTTGAGCTTTAGAAAATACTTTCTTTTGCTATAGTTAAATCATTTGACGACAACCTTGAAAGCATCACCATTATAAAAAAACCTATTTTCCCCCATCCTGCTAAGTTCCACATGTGGTTAGCCAAGTTAAGTTTAATGTTTTTATCTTGTTTTGTGTTATGAATTTTTCATAATGATTATTTTGACAAGCAGGTTCCTCCCGTTTTAGATGTTATAGTATCATGATGAATTAATGAAAACCGTAATAAATAAAGCATTTGAAATGTTTTATATTCTTTTCCTATATGTGGAATTTACTAGTAACTTATAATGATTTGCTCTTTTATTTGAAAAAATGGCTAAAAATATGGGTTTTTTTTTAACTCGTTACCCACTCTTGTTTTAGCCTTTGCTCTAAAATGAAATAGATGAAAAGCTTACTATCAGTCCTTCTGTGTAGTTTTACTTCATCTTTTGGTTAAATAAAGCTCATCCGTTAGTAGATTCCTCAGGAAAGGCATATTCGTATATCCCATGAGTTCTGGAATGTTCTAAACTACTTTTCTATGACCTTGATACCTGCAGGACAGCTTGAGTGGCTTTAATATTCATGGGTCACACTTTTTTCCCTTGTTTTTTGAAAATACTATTCCACCGTTGCTTTGGTTTTATATGTTGTTTTAAAGAAATCTAATGCCAATTCTCTTGACTTTTTGCCTGGAGGCAGTGAGGATTTTTTTTCTTTATCATTAAAGTTTACTTTTACAACTGAGAGTTGATTGTTGTGGGTCATTTTGCTCTGGTCAGTGGACCCTTTCTCTGTGTATATGCTGGTCTTCTTTTATTTCTGTAAAGTTTTTCTTTGGATTGTAGAGTTAAATATTAGGGTTTTCGATTCCGTTCCCCCTGCTGTTTTGATTTTTCTTCTTCAGGGACACGAGTTATACATTTGTCTGACTTTCTTTGCTTATTTTCCATTTCATCCATGATTTCTCTTTTTTTCTCAACTTCTGTATTTTATTTTAATTCTCTTGGTTATTTTCTGGCTTTTCTTCAATGCCCTGTATTAAGTTTTCATTTGAATCTATTCTCTCTTCTCCTTTGGATACCTTGTAACCCAGCCTTCATTTTTTTTATGTTTTGTTGTTCTATTTCTTCCCTGAGTTTGGTCATCGTTTATTTCATTTTATCTTGTTTTTTGTCCATTTATGTTTTTAGTGTTTATGTTTCTAATTCAGCTATTTTTTCGTATCCCCAAATGCTTGTTTGACAGTGTTTAATTGAGTTTGAAATGCTGTGTTTACAGTTTTCTTCAGGATCATGGTTGGTTTTGTGGGGGATACTTTTCATCAGCAGAAAAGCTATTATTTCCATTTTCTGATGTTTTGCAGTAGTTTTGTATGGATTTGGTCTGCTTTTTTCTGTTCCTGTTATTACTTGGAAAGGGTTCCTAGTTTGAGAGTGTTCTGTTCTGTCACTTCTACCCTCTTTTGTGCTATTTGCTTTATAGATGGTGGTGTTTTTGGTGGGAGAAGCCATGACATGTCCTGTTTCTCTTTCATTTCTATGAGATCTTTAATTTTCCTCCTAATTTTATTCTTTCCCTCCACTGCCTTGTCTCCAAGGAGTACCACACTCCTCTAATTTGATGCTTCTTTGAAGATACTTCCCTTACTTCTCCAAGGGTGTCATTTCTGGTTACTTCCATTTTCAAACCCCTCCTCATAGCCAGGGTTATGGATTACCAAGTCTTATACAGTATTTGGAGTTTATTGTTGCACTTTTGCTTTCTGGGGTTGATTTTGTCTCTGCTTACTTTAAGTCCTCTGCTACCCTCTACTCTTTCTTAGGGAGTCTTCTAAACCCCCCCCCCCCTTACTCACTTTCTGCCCTTATAAGCTTGTAGTAGCTGGAAGGCTGTAGAAGGTCTGTTGGAGTTTTTTCTTTTTATCTCTACTTATGGGTAATTAGAAAGTCTTAGTGTTTTCTTGTCTCCTTTTAATACTAAAGTGTATGTCCTGTGTGGTTTTATTTGTTTTCCTTGTTGATTTTCATGTTTGGGGGGAGGAGGGTAGAGGGAGAGAGAAGATTCAGAATCAAATGATTACCTTTCTTCTCAGTCCTGAGGTCACCTGAACGTATATTTTCAAATTATGAAAGATTTTATTTACGTCAAGCAAATACTTGCATTTTGTATTAGCTAGTAGTTGAAGCTTTCAGTTTTCTTAAGAGCACTATATTTGAAATTATAAAACAAAATTCTAAAATTTACAGTAACATATTTTTATTGAAACAGAAAGTGAATGACATGAGCCTCTATGATGTCACATTGCCATGGAGTTGTTTACAAACAATTATATAAAGTGGATATAAAATATTGGTATAATGTGCATATAATCAAGTGATAAGTAATCTAAGTAGTTTTATATCACTCCACTGACATAAAATTCTCAGAGCAAAAGAATCAATAAATATAATAAAGCCCAACAGAAGTGAGCCTTTCAATGAAGTGAATTTAGATGTAAACATTTATGATTGGATTAATTTGAATATAAGTCTGGATGGAAGAACTGCCTAGTGCCAGACTGCATTTGGGACTTGGATGGAGTTTTCTTTTACAGTGGGGACCCCCCCCCAACCCCTAACCCCTGCTGCAGAACTCATAGCTGGATAGTTGCACAGACTAGCCTTGGTCATTTCATTAACCTTGCAACAATGCAAAGCCTCATTTTACTAATTTTTATTTTTTAACCTTACTTATAGTGTTATGGTGGGTTTTACCACTTTAGAATGCATGCTATACATATGAGGCAATATGGGTGTACAGAAATTTAAGGCGTGGTCACTTCTTACTAGTACCTTAGAATTTGGGTGTAGAATTAGAATTTTAAGGAAAGTTTGCCAATGTTTCATACATATATATTTTTAAATAAACTTTTTGAGTAAGTAATTACATGTACAAAGTTAAAATATGTACATACATGTACAAAATTCAAAAGGTACAAAAGATGCATAGGGAAAAATCTGCCTTCTATCCCTGTCTTTTAGGCATCTCCCTTGCCCAGAGTAAACACTTTTGCTATTTATAAGCGTATATGTATGTTTTTAAAAACAGAAATGGGAGTTTACTACTCTTTGATTTATACTTAATTTTATAATGCTCACTTCAAATCATCACATTTAGAACCACTTCATTCTTTTTGGCAGCTACCTGATATTCCATTGGTATGTACTCTGTTCTATTTAAGCAGACCCTCATTGATTGGCTTTTAAATGGTTTCTGATTTTTTCTTTGGATTATATTTAGGTTATATTATATGCAGTAATTTATAGAAATATTTTCAAATGGCTTTATTTCTGAGATGTAAAGAAATATTTCACAAAAAGTCAGGAACTTGGAGTTTAATTTTATTTATTTTTTATTTTATTTTTTTTAAAGATTCTTTTTTTTTTAAATTTTTTTCAAACTTTACTTATTTAATTTTGGCTGCATTGGTTCTTCCTTGCTGCGCGTGGGCTTTCTCTAGTTACGGTGAGTGGGGGCTACTCTTCGTTGTGGTGCGCGGGCTTCTCCTTGCGGTGGCTTCTCTTGTGGTAGAGCATGGGCTCTAGGCACACAGGCTTCAGTAGTTGTGGCACATGGGCTCAGTAGTTGTGGCTTGTGGGCTCTAAAGCACAGGCTCAGTATTTGGGGCGCGCGGGCTTAGTTGCTCCGTGACACGTGGGATCTTCCCGGACCAGGGCTCGAACCCTTGTCCGCTGCCTTGGCAGGCAGATTCTTAACCACTGAGCCACCAGGGAAGTCCCTGGAGTTTAATTTTAAATAGAGAAGTTTTCCTGTCTAAAAGCAAGGCTTATACTAACCTTCTTTTCACAGTTTTCCTGCTTGAGTTTATTTATTTATTTACTTTTTTATTGGAGAAAAATTGCTTTACAATGTTGTATTAGTTTCTGCTGTACAGTGAAGTGAATCAGCTATATGTATACATATATCCCCTTCCTCTTGGACCTCCCTCCCACTCCCAACCCCCAACTTTCTTTTCCTTAATGAATTTCAACCTGGTGACTTTTGAGTTTGAACAAGTATTTATTAAAGTTTTCTGTAGTCTGCGGAGAGATTAGAATAAATAGAAAAGATGATTCATGCCTTTAGGAACTATGCCTGACAAATTTCAGTTTGTTTGTAGAAACAACTTTCAGCATGAGGTGTTAATTCTAAGACTACCAGGAACTTTGAAAAATGTTGAAAAGAGTAGAAAAATTACAAATAAGCTTAGGGATGGCGTCAGTATAGTGGCAGAAGAATTAGCAACTTTAAAAATTAAAGTGATACTACTTGTCTTGGTAAGAAAGAATAGGTGTAATAGATAATTCTGTGTTGGTGGATGAGAAGGCAGCATAGTCTGTCAGCCTTATGCCTCTTTCTGGCAAAGGTTTAGAGTTCGTTTAGACTCTTTCTGTAGCCTAAGATACCTGTTTCTAAAAATACCCCTATTTCTAAAATGTATGGCTCATAGCTCCTTGTTTAAGAAGATAACTCTGAAGTTTCCTTTGTTTTATTGAGATATAATTTACATACCATAAAATTCACCTGTTTAAAATGTATCCCTTAGAAAGGATAGTTGCTAGGGTTATTGTTTGAGATTTTTTGTGAGCTTAGGAGGGGTCCCCCCCACTGTACCCCCTACCCTAGTTTTATTGAGCAATAATTGACATACATCCCTGTATAAGTTTAAGGTGTACAGCATGATGGTTTGATTTACATATATTGTGAAATGATGACCACAATAGGTTTAGTTAACATCCATCATCTCATATAGATACAATAAAAAAAAATGAAAAAAATTTCTTCTTGTGATGAGAACTCTGAGGATCTACTCTCTTAACAACTTTCTTGTATATCATACAGCAGCGTTAACAGTAGTCATCATGTTGTACATTACATCCCTGATACTTATTTATCTTATAACTGAAAGTTTGTACCTTTTGACCACCTTCCTGCCCCTACCCTCTGCCTTTGGTAACCACAAATCTGATGTCTTTTTCTGTGAGTTTGGTGTATTTTTATTGTTTGTTTATTTTTATTAGCTTCCACATAAAAGTGAAATAATACTTGTCTTCCTCTATCTGACTTATTTAACTTACATAATGCCTTCAAGGTCTATCCATGTTGTCACAAATGGTGGGATTTCCTCATTTTTTTATGCCTGAATAATACTGCATTGTATATATATACCACAACTTCTTTATCCATTCATTCATCGATGAACACTTTGGCTATTGTAAATAATGCTGCTATGAACGTGGGGGGGGGGTGCAAATATCTTTTTGAGTTAGTGTTTTTGTTTCTTTCAGATATATTCCCAGAAGTGGAATTGCTGGATCATATGGTAGTTGGATCATATGGTAGTTCATGTTTAATTTTTTTAGGAACCTTCATACTGTTTTCCATAGTGGCTGCACCGATTTATAATCCTACCAACAGTGCACAAGGGTTCCCTTTTCTCCATATCCATGCCAGTGTTTGTTATTTCTTATCTTTTTGATAATGGCCATTCTGGAAGGTGTGAGGTGATATCTCTTTGTGGTTTCAATTTGCTTTCCCCTAGTGATGTTGAACATCTTTCCATGTACCTGTTGGCCATTTGTATTTCTTCTTTGGAAAAATGTCTATTCAGGTCCTTTGCCTGTTTTTTTAATTGAATTATTTGTTTTTTGCTATTGAGTTGTATGAGTTCTTTATATATTTTAGATATTAACTTCTTATCAGATACATAGTTTGCATATATTTTTTCCAATTCTGTAGGTTGTCTTTTTACTTTGTTTATGGTTTCTTTTGCTGTGCAGAAAGAATCTTTTCAGTTTGATGTAGTCCCACTTATTTATTTTTTATTTTGTTGCTTGTGCTTTAGGTGTGATTTCCAAAAAATCATTACCAATACATATTTCAGGGAGCTTTTCCCCTATGTTTTCTTCTGGGAGCTTCATGGTTTCAGATCTTACATACAAGCCTTTAAACATTTGAGTTAATTTTTTTGAGTGGTGTAAGATAGGGGTCAGGTTTCATTCTTTTACATGTCAATGTCCAGTTTTCCCAGCACCATTTATTAAAGAGACTGTGTTTTCTCCTTTGAGTACTATCAGCTCCTTTGTCAAATATTATATGACTGTATACGCTTGGGTTTATTTCTGGGCTCTTAATTCTGTTCCATTGATCTGTTTGTTTTTATTCCAGTACCATACTCTTTACTATAGCTTTAGAGTATAGCTTGAAATCAGTAAGTGTGATGCCTTCTGCTTTGTTCTTCTTTCTCAGAATTTCTTTGGCTATTTGGAGTCTTTTGTGGTTCCATATAAGTTTTAGGAGTGTTTTTTTGTTTGTTTGTTTTTCTGTAAAAAATGCCATTGGAATCTTGATGGGAATTGCATTGAGTCTGTAGATGTCTTTTGGTAGTACTGACATTTTAACAATACTAATTTTTTCAACCCATGAATGAACACAGGACACCTTTCCATTTACTTGTGTCTTCTTCAATTTTTTTTTTTTTTTTTGCGGTAGGCGGGCCTCTCACTGTTGTGGCCTCTCCCGTTGTGGAGCACAGGCTCCGGACGCGCAGGCTCAGCGGCCATGGCTCACGGGCCCAGCTGCTCCGCGGCATGTGGGATCTTCCCGGACCGGGGCACGAACCCGTGTCCCCTGCATCAGCAGGCGGATTCTCAACCACTACTCCACCAGGGAAGCCCCAATTTTTTTTTTTTTTCCCCATCAGTGTCTTAGTTTTCAGAGTAGAGATCTTTTACCTCCCTGGTTAAATTTATTCCTAAGTATTTTATTGCTTTTGATGCTCTTGTAAATGGGATTAATTTCTTTATCTCTCTCTCAGAAAATTCACTGTTAATGTATAGAAACGCTTCTGTTTTGTATGTTAATTTTGTATCCTGCAACTGTACTGAATTTGCTGATTAGTTTGAATAGTTTTTTGGTTGACTCTTTAGGGTTTTCTGTACAGTTGTTCCTCAGTATCTGCAGGGGATTGCTTCCAGAAACCCCTGCAGATAACAGAATTTGCAGATGTTTATCTCTTATATAAAATGGCATGGTATAGCCAGCCATATATAAAATCAGGTCATCTACAAATAGAGACAGTTTTACTTCTTCCTTTCCAGTTTTTATGCCTTTTATGTTTTTCTCTTGCCTGGTCGCTGTACCTAGGACTTCCAGTATCCCCAGGTTTCTACCAGGCAAACAGCTGGCCTGCAATTTTGCCTATATCTCCAATAAATTTATCTATGTCTTCCCAATTACCTTTTACCACATCCTCCACTGTTTTCAAGAGTATTCTTGAAACTTCTTGAACTTCTTCATGCTCTGTTGCAAGTAATCTTCGAAAAAAAGATTGGGAGCTGTTTTATGGCTTATTTCTTCCTCTGGCAAAATCTCTGAGCTAAGGCTGTGGAGGTGGGTGTGGGGACAGTGGCATGTTTTTCTCTGAGGACACCCTTACTTTAGAAACTAAGTGCTGGGGAGAAGGAGGAAGGAAAGTAGGTCTTGGTTTGCTTCTCCTGGCAAGATACCAGCCCTTTACAAGCCAGGGCAAAGGGTTGGGACCATAGGCTTAGTGCATCACTCAAAGTAGAGTCTCTGTCCCACCAGTTTAGGCTGGGTGCAAGAAGTGAGCCCCTCCTCACCTCTTAGCTGCCCTTGCCTAGAACTTAGTCTCAGGAAAGGTAGCTGAGGTAGAATGTTACATGGAATAGGGTCAAAGGTTTTTTGAAATTAAGAAAGTTTGTGTATCTATTCAAGAGAAAGGAAGACATATATCTACATACAAACTTTTACACCTATATTTGTAGTAGCATTATTCATAGTAGCCAAAATACGGAAACCTGTGGAACTTTCAGCCTCACCCCCTGACCTCTAGGGAGGGGAGGGGAGGGGAGAGGAGAGGAGAGGAGAGGAGCAGCTGGAAGTTGAATTAGTCACCCATATCTGTGGTTTAGTCATCATGCCTGTGTAATGAAGCCTCCATAAAAATCCCTAAATTATGAGTTTCAGAGGACTACTGGGTTGGTAAACACATGGAAGTGCCGGGAGGGTGGTGTATCTGGAGAGGGCTTGGGAACTCTGCACCTTTTCCCCCATACTTTGTTCTGTGCATCTCTTCTGTTTGATTGTTCCTGAGTTGTTTCCTTTTATAACAAGCTGGTAATTGAGTTTAAAAAAAAAAAAAAGTAGAAACCCAAATGTCCATACCATACAATGGAATAATATCCAGCAATTAAAAGGAATGAAGTACTTAGTGCATGCTACAACATGGATGAACCTTGAAAACATTTAAATGAAAGTAGCCAGTCACAAAAAGCCACATATTGTAAGATTCTATTTATATGAAATGCTCGGAATAGGCAAATTTCTGGAGAGAAAGTATACTGGTGTTTGTCTAGGGCTGAGGTGTGTGTGGGGAAAATGGGTATGGGATTTATTTTTTGGGGTGATGAAAATGTTGTAAACTTAGATAGTAGTGATAGTTGCATATATCTGTAAATAGTTTAAAGCCATTGAATTTTACATTCTAAATAGGTGAATTTTATTGTCTGTGAATTATATCTCAATAAAGATGCTAAAATAAAAGAGAAAGTCTAGTCACTCTTACTGTCTTTTAAAATGTACAAGATATATCTATCTTTTTATTCAAATATTAGTCAGGCCAACTTTCCAGAGCTTTTGTGATTTTACAAATCATAATAGGTTTGTATTTGCTATCTAAGTAGGAAATCATTTGTATATCTGACAAACATATTGTGATATAATGTAGTTTACTCTTTGTGGACTCGTAGTTTTTAATCTTCTACAGTATTATATATTAACATTTTATTTTAGGTATATTATAAATTTATTGGAAGCATTGATTTTTGTGATACTTTTAACTTATTTCTAATATTGTAATTAAGTTCTATAATTTTGTATTTCCCTTTCATTCTTTTTTTCATGATTCTAAGAAAATTTACTTAATAGTATTAATAATAATTCATATCATTTGTACATTAGAAAGCACTGATTTTGAAAGCTTGGCTTCTTGAATGCAATTATTTTTAACCATGTCTCTTCAAATATTTTAGCGTAGCTATTTAGATCATGTAGTTATATTTAACTTGCATTTTTCCTCTCTGATTTGTCCTCCACTCCTCCATGTAAGAAAGAAAAGGACATTTGTTTCATTGATGGTCCTCTTCTGTTAGCTATTTATAACTATTTTGTCTCTGAAATATGTTTTTTTTTTCTTCTAAGGGCATCTTAATATTGCCTTTATCTTTTCTTCGTATGAATTCTTAGGAAAAAAGGCAAAGTGTAATAGTCTCTCTAATTTCTTGTGTCAACTTAAATTCTCATAGAAAATTAGATTCTTTTTGCCCCAATAAATTGTTGTCATAGTAAAAATAGGTTCAACTATCAAAATATACTTTTGTTTGAATGCATATGAGATATAAAAACCTGTTGTTTTTCAGATTTAAATTTTAATAAGTTGTAATACTTTAAAAACTATTTAAAATTAACCTCTTTGGAGAAAGGTTACCTTAAAAATGTTTTAAAATATTTATATATAACTAAGAAAAATGTATTCCAAAAACTTTTTTTAGAAATTATAAAATTTGCTTAGATGTTTTTCTGGAAGGACTTGAGTAGCCATTATTCCCCACATAGAATAGATTAAATAGATTTAAATACGATTAATAGAATAAATTAGTAGAATAAATAGATAAAGTAGATTTAAATATGATTTAGAAAATTGGCATGTGATATATTGGATTATTCCCCCTTCTTTTTCAGGAACTCTTGGTGTGATAACAGAAGCTACAATAAAAATCAGACCAATCCCTGAATACCAAAAGTATGGCTCAGTAGCTTTCCCTAATTTTGAACGAGGAGTAGCCTGTTTAAGAGAAATTGCAAAACAGGTAAAAACAAAAACAAAAACCCACCCATATATATTTATATTTTAAAAATTCTGCTGCATAATTGATTTTGATATGTCACATATAATTTTCATATTTAGTTGTGTTATATTTGTGATTTTTTACCCAGTTCTATATGAAAAAGTAATGTTGTAAAATCATCCCTTTAAGTTCAGTTGCTATTTCTTTGAGTAATTATACACCTATTTCTTGGTTTAAAGAATGCTGTACAATTTTAAGACAAGGTAAGGTATGTACCTGAGTTGATGGCTTCAAATGTCTCTGCCTTTTATTGAATGTTTTCTTAAGTTATTTTTGGGTAAGATATTTTGTGATTAATTGCAGTAATATTGCATTTTTCTTAAGATATTTATTGAAATTAAAATAATTGGCTGAATATTAATGGCCCCAAAATACAGAAATTAAATATAAGTAATCAAACTTTATCAGTTCTTAGAATGTGCTGCTACTAGGCCTTGCTTGTTTTTAAATATTTCCTTAGCTATATCTTAAAGTAAGTAATATAATATAGTATAACATAATACAAGATATTTAGATATAAGCTAAGAAGAATTCCCACTTTCCCTTTCTTTAAAAAAAGGGATATATTGTCAAGGGTTTTAAAAAGACTAAATAATGCCAAGTAATTTTATTTCTTCGTTAGTTGTGTGTATCAGTGTGGGAGTTCTTGCGTTTCTTTAGACATTTGGTTCGTTGTTTAAACTATAATGGTTTGTGAAAAAATTCTTATTTCAACATTTCCCAGCAGGGAGGAAGTCAAGGGAATATACTCCAGCCTCTCTCTTCTTGCTTTCTCCAAACTCAGAGTTCTTAAATACTTCCCATCAGCTATACCCAATTTGAATCTTGAGTGCAAGGGAGCTTTCTGATGTGACCCATATAGGTCAGCTTCTGGGTATTCAGAGTAGGGTGGAGGGAGGATCTGATAAGGAAAAAGAGTGGTATCTAGCAAGTACTCCGTTTCATTGCGGACTTTGTAAGATAATAATATTTCATTCTCAAATGTTGCTCTTACTGAGTCTTATCTTTATACCATTCCAAGAGAACCAAACCACTATTAATGTTTTAAAGATATATAAAATGAGTAAAAAAAAATGTTATATTTACCCACATATTTACCATTTCCAGTGCTCTTTATTCCATACACTCAGTTTTGCCTTCTGAGACACTCATTCTTTCTTACAGTTTCTCACTTTTAAGAAGTCCAACTATATGATCACCTAATCTAACAGTTGAGAAGGGTAATTTTTATAATTTCCAAGTAGCTTCAGTTACTTATCATTAGATTGCTTTTTCCCCTCATCAAGATTTAGTCATAGGCTCCTTAATCTTGGTTGTCTTACTCCTAGGTAAAGGGAAGAGTTTTAAAAGACACGTATAGTCATGGAATGAACATTCTTGAACTTGTGGCAGGTTACTTTGGTGGTGTTAACGCAGAAGTGATGTTGAAATCCTTAAGAGCTCCTAATTCACTTGAACTTTGAGGATATTATGTTACGGTTAAGGAGCTAGTATTATGCTATGTTTGCTAAAATAACGAGATGGCAGTAATATTTAAAAGTAGAATTATTGAGTGAAGGAGTGGAGATAAGTTTTAGATGTAAATATTTGAGCACCGAGCAGTAAAGTTCACGTGTGTTCTGATAATTTGTTGCTAAACCCTTCCTTCACTTAAAGGCCAAGGAAGTAACTTCGAATTTAAGATACCTCAGGTATTAAGAAACAAAAGAAGTACTTGAAGAGCCTTATGGTTTTGCCTGTGAATTCATTCCTAGAAGAATGGGAAACTAGGTGTTTTTTTGTTCTTTTTAAGAAAATAACCATAAATTCACCAATTAAAAATCAAAATAAAAGCAAATATTTTCCATAAATAGATATTTTCTGATTAATTTCAAATCTTCCTTAATGAGATATTTTTTATTCTAGTGTTTTCAATTTGTATTGTAGTTCATTCTTTGTGTTAACTACTTTTATTTTTATTTACTTTTCATCTTTGTCAAGCTTGACTATATCCCTCCAAGAAAAGCTTTATTATTAAAGATACAGTTTATATTGTCCCTCTTGTTCAAGTTGTGAATGGCATGTTTTTAGTTGACCATTATTGCCTCCATTTTTTTTATGGCAAAATAAACATGAATGCCAAATTAGATTTTTAAAATAATTATAGAATTTATAAAACTAGTCTGATTTGTATGTATTTTTAACAGAAGATCTTAATGAGTACACACTCCGTCTATCTTGGCCAACTCTGCCCCTTCACAATACCTCCCCTCTGTTGAACACAGATTTAGTAGACTTGTTAAAAAGTGTTGTTATATGATCTTTGGAATAGAAGTAGACATATTTTATGCTTTCCTGAGTACTCCATCTGCTTTTCTGCATTAAAAATACTCACATGTAAATCTGTCTTAGGTTTCATTAATGAGAAATGGTGTACAAATATGTCAAAATCCTTAATTTATAATTTCACTAAAATTGGAAATATTGAATTTAAACATAAATAGTTGGTGCAATTTGTTGCAGTTTTTGTTACAATTTAATATGCTCCTGATAGAAAGTAACAGATAAGAGCTACTTGTGATAATGAAAGGCAGGTGGTAACATTTTTCTTCATCTTTGCATAAATCAGTAAAAGTTTTTTTAAAAATTCTTTGTATATTTACAATATGACCATAATCTAAATTCACTACACAAAACTATATTGAATATATATATATCTTGGGATAAATAAAGGTGATGATTGATAGAAAGTGCCACCCTGTGGTTAAAAACCAGGTCAAAAAGAAAGCTCCTTTCTAATCTATAGTTTTAATAATTTGGTTCTCTGTAATTAGTAGTAGGTAATTTTTAGAGACAAAAATACCATGTAATTGGAAAGCTTGCCTTACTTGAAACTGATTGAAAAGTCTAGATAGATAATATTTCATTCTCAAATGTTGCTCTTATGAATGAAACACTTGCTAAGAATAGTTACTGGGATTTGGAAATATTCCACTATTTGGGGAACCTGCATTTTTTACTCTTGTTATACTGCACATATAGAGAGGCATTCCCTTTCCTGGAAATGGGTAAATGTATTATGTTTAGGGACATTTATATATTAGTTTATAGAGTATACAAATCTCATGTGTCAAGAACGGTACTGTATATGCTGCCCTGCTTTATAACAGTATTCTCAAGCAGAAAAATGGAGAAAATTATCAGGTTTTGGCACTAGTCATTGTTCAGTTTGTGATTTGGAATTTCAGTTGATTGCAAGAAAATTAAGATCCATTAAAATAGATGGTACATGGTTTACGATTGTGCCAAATTCTTGATTGAGTAATGAGTTGGCTGCTTGTAATTCCTCACTGTCATTTCATAGCACTTCCATTTTTGCACTGTTTTCAGACTCAAGTTGCTTTTGGATGAGTATCTTTTGGAAAGGAGCAGACATGATTGTTCACAGATAGCTAAGTGGGCTCTGTGTATATTTTTATCTCTATTCTTACTGAAGGAAATAAATAAAGCAACTTTGTACTGGCAGCAGAAGGATTCTACTAAGGTCACTCATCTCTGATCTTTGTCCATGTGAGGAATTGTCCTCTTTCAGTACTTCACTGCCTTGTGAGGAGCTAGAAAGGAAGATTTAGTGGAAGATTAATGTGATTCTATCTCATAAGTGGCAGTCCAGTAGAATCTCCAGCTTTACTCAGTAGATGGGTAAGTGGCTTTTAAGATTTTCTCAGAGAGTAGATTTCCTACTGTAGCTTCTCAAGAGGGGGGAAAATTGTGTTTTTTAATCAGAATATCAGTGTCAGATATAATATTTTATTTTTCTCTTTTATTGTTTGTTTTAAAATGGCAAGTATGTTTTTACAAGGGTTGAAGGGAACATGGAGTGTTGAAACAAGTTCAAAGGCAATTTACAAAGTTTGGGATCTTCCCCCACCATTTGCCAATAAACACTTAGGAGTTATGCCTTGTTGTATTGAGAGAGGACCAATTTGTTCCATTATGAGGAAACATTGACTGTCTGTATGTGGCATGGATTAGTACAAATTCCTCTGAAAACTGTATTTCTCAGTATCAGAACTAGGTTTTTTAGAATTACAGATTAAAAGGCAGCTTTTTCTTTTGACAAGGGATGGCCCTTTCTACCTACCATCACTTTTATTTTAAACAATTTTAAACTGATAGGGTATTTTTTTCTAGTGAGTTTAGACCGTAATTTCAGAAGATATACATAGCTCATGTCTGACACTTCAGACTGTTATATCTCAATTCTGAATTGTTCTGTTTTCAACTTGATTTATCCTGTAGGGGTTCAAATAAATTGAAAAGAGTTAGGTTTAGCACTTATATTGTAAAACATTTAAAACTTACTTATATTAAGTGATAATTCTTGGAGATAATTTGTTACATATAGAAAATGGAATTGTTATTTTAAATCATTTTTTGATGTCATGTTTTTCTCCCTCTGAAGCAGAGAGAATAACCTAGCCAAATGTTTGGTTAATTGGATTCTTTACTGTGTGATCCAGCAAAATGTATCAGACTTGAGGACAGTTATGAGACATGCTCTAGTCATTACACCTTTACTAAACTGAAAATGTACAATTTTGACCAGGAGACTGTTTGGCATTAACTTTTGCCCCTTCCCTTAACATAAGTGGAGGGAAATATCTACCCTGTATTATGTATTTGTTTCATTCTTTAAAATGAAGAGATAATTCTCTTGCTAAAAAAGTTCTTGTTTACAGTGTAGATTCCTGGCTATAAGCCAGTATATCCTTTATAATAGGATTAACCAGTTTACCAGTAGCCTTAAATATTGCATGATTTCATCTGTGGTGTCAATTCCTATTTATTATTAGAGGAAGAACTAATTCTGTGTACATTTTAAGCTTTTATACCTAGAAATTTGTATTTAACAGAATTCTCTTCTTTTACATATCCTTTTTTTGAACTTTTAAAATTAATTTATTAATTAATATCATTTATTTTATTGTGTTTTTTATGTGGGAGAGTATGTTTTTAACTTTATATCCGACATAGTGCAGTTGATATTATGTAAGTTAAATAGACATGGTTTCTGTCTTCTAACAGTCACCAAAGATACTGCATATCATGATAAAATTTTCTGTGCTTAAATTTTTGTATAGCCGTATACAAGGGGTTTGGTATTGAAGCATTAGCTTCTGATACAGTATGTTAGTAGACTATCTCCAGAATAGTTTTAAGGCTCAGGAACTAGGGCCATTCCGGAGTCTATACTGAAAGTTTGATTTACTCCTTGAAAAAACGAACCTTTTCAATTCAAAGGTTATTCATTTTTTAACCAAGATACCAGAGATAGAGGACTGCCACTCAGTGCTTATATTTTATAGTTTATCCTTATGAAGTTAGAAGAAATCACGCAGATGTATGAAACATGTTAATATTGAATTTCTTTCGCCAGTAGCTAGTAAACTAAGATACCTCCTCGAACAAAGTGTCTCATCTGAAGTGCGAGTTCTGGTTTTCCCTGTGACAAGAAAGCAATATGACTTAGTTCCATAAAAACAAATTTTGCAGAAATCTTTTGATGTGTTTCTTATAAGACTAATTAGAGTGGTTGTTTTTTATTTTTCAGGTTACATATTCAAGTAAATTCCTGGTTGTAGCATCATTAAAGGGAAGAAATTGGCAGCAATTTGACTTAGTCAGTCATATACCCATGCTTTGAGGTCACTGTGGTTTATTTATTTCTTCTTTGCTCAGATAAAACAAAGATATTGATATTTATTTATTAGTCCATAATGAGTTTCTCATGATTTTTTTTAGACTATTTACTAAAGTATAAAGTACAAGCAGGTGACCTAAGCGATTTTAGTCAGAGTGCATTTATCATAATAAAAACAAAATCAGTTATTTCATTAACTCCACTTCAAGTAAGCAATTTTTGTTTGAGTGTTCCTTAAATACCCTGAATGTATCATCAACCCACCATTAAAATTTCTAGGTAAAAATATCCCCTCTCAGGTTAGTTCTGATCACCTACCACCAGGGGTCACTTTAACTCAAGGACCCTTTTCCCCTTTCCTCATCTATGGAATACTCTAGCAGAGCATAATTGTATAGCACGGGATTGAATTTAGAGCTCAAATTCTCAGAATTTGTGATGTCTTTAACTTTTAAAGGCGTTATTTTGAATTTTTTTTACTTACCAAAGTAGTTTTATAGCATTAAAATATAACCTAATCTTAACTGTAAGTATAGTAACCTAGTTTGAATGTTTTTTAAGAATAGTAATATTGTTTTGGTTTTTTGATTATAAGGACTCCTATTTAATTAGGTGTCATGACTTCTGATTTAAAATTCTAAGAAACTTTTCCTCCTTTGTATTTTTAGAATGATGCATAGTGACTTACAGATTATTTGCTGGAGAATCTAAAGTAATCTTGATGCTGTGCTTTGCTTATGAGAATTTACTTGTGACAATAACTGAAAAACTCCATTCACTGACTTTTTAAAAAATGTGGCACTATTAAAACATGAGACTTACTAAAGCTGTTGGTTTGATTTTGATAATTTTTAAAAGTCAGTGTTGAAAGTGAATTTAATATTTATTATCTAGGTACAAAAAGCTTTCTATAGCTTTTAATTCTTTTTTCGATATATTAGTATGTAATCAACTCTGCCTCAGTATAAATAGGAACAGTGGATGACTGACTAGTTTATATAACTCAGCTGTCAAGGTAAAATCATATTCAATATAATTGAATATCAGTTGCTGTATGTAGCAAGTGCCCTGAAACAAGTTTCTCACTTATTTTTTCAACTTTTATTTGAAAATTTTAAGCATACACAAACTTTGAAAGAATAGTACAGTGGTCACCTGTATATTCATCTTGTATATGCAAAAATTACTAACTTTTTGCTGTTTGTTTTACATATTTGTGTATTTTTCCTTGACCATTTGAAATTAAGTTGCATTATGACATTTGACTTCCAAATACTTCAGTATATATCTTCTGAAAATTAAGGTGTTCTTTTTTATAGCCACAATACCATTATCATGTCTAAGAAAATCAGCAGTACTTTTTCCCTGGTTTTCTTTTTTTAAATTAATTTTCAAATTTTTGTACAATTTTTAAAGACTGCTTTCCATTTATAATTACTACAAAATATTGGCTGTATTCCCTGTGTTGTACAATACATCCTTGAGCCTGTCTTACACCCAATAGATTGTACCTCCACCCCTATATCCACCCCACCACTCCAGCTGATAACCACTAGTTTGTTCTCTATGTCAGTCCAGCAGTAATTTCTTAATGCCATCTAGTATTCATTCTATAATCAATTATTCCAGTTGTCCCCAAAATGTATTTTGTGGATAGTCTTTCAAACTAAGATCTTATCAAGGCCTACATATTGTATTTTAGTTGTTTCAGAGATTGAATTCCACTAGAAATTTACTATAAATGTAATATGCTTTTTTTCCATTTTCTGTTATATGTGTGCTTATGTGGGTTGTTTTCATTAATAACACCTGCTATAGATACAGGTGAAGTAGAATCTGAGTGGCAGTAAGAGATGGAATTTACAAGTTGTTGATAGGAATTTAAAAGTTTTTTTTCTAATAATGACAGAATGGCTCTGAATTCTTTCTCATATTTTACTGGTGTGCTTAAGCCCAAACATATAAATACATATGTTATGTGATATTCTGTTTATTTTATGAAGAAAAGAAACTTGGTCTACTCAGGCTTTATTTGTTTTATTTGAAGTTGATGTGCCTGTTTTAATAAAAATGTTTCAGGAAAATTGATTTTCCTTTAGTATTTTGGAAACTGGTCATATTTTTAGAAGCATTAACCCAACTACAAAGATACGTTTATACCAAGGTTTGAAAGTACTCAGGTTGTAGATTTTTAATTTTATTTTATAAATGTACTTTTACTAACACTGCAAAATAGCAAGTAAGATGGTTTTCATGTAATTTTTGTTTCAAATGTGACTTGAAAGCTCTGTGTAAGTATGTGTGTGTCTTTTGTGATTTTAATTTTTTTTATTTTTTTTGAGGCTGTGTGGCGTATTTGAAATATCGTTCATCTAGCTGGCAGGATATCTTGGTCCTAGTTCTGTCTTTACTGTTTTACAGTCATCTGACCTCAGGCATGTCTTTTAGTCTCTCTGGTTCTTACATCCTCATCTGTAAAATGGGGATAATACCAGTTTTGCTACCCCGACAAAGTTGTTTCTTATATTAAATAAAGACATATGAAAACAGCTTGTACACAATAGGATTCTATAAAATGTAAGGCAATAGGTTATTGTTACGTTAAGTATATAAATTACCTAATATTGTTCTTCAGATTTGGCAATGACTTTTTAAAAATATAGATTGTATTATCTCACCTTTAGTATCAAAGATGAGGAAATAAATTATACAGTGTTCAAAATAAGAATCTAACCAGTCATTTTCTTGGGTAAAATAAAGTATGTATTACGAGTGGTTTTATAAAATTAAGTATTTGTTCAATTAAAAAAAGCACATAATAGCAAAAATGTTATAACACACAGTTAAGGTATATATTTATAAGTTTTGTCCTTTTGAGTGATTCTATTTTCATAAATCTCAACATTGTGTTGATAAAGATTTTATTGATAAATGTTATTCAGAAGATAAATGTTTAAAAAGTTTATGACAGTCAAAATTTTGTGGTCTGAAAGCCGCTTCTTGGTGGAAGTTTAACCATGTTAAAAAGTTGTATAGAATATAAAAATCCCATTTAGGGTAAATCTCACTTAAATTCTTTGGAAAAACTGTAGCTAACTTAAACCTTGCTAGCGTTTGTATGGTAGTGTTGTAGCATCACAAAGTTAATTTGAATATTTGCTTTCTTCATTTTTCTTTCCTTGCAGCTTTTAGTGTGTGCCTAGATAAATATAACACAGGTGCAGTTTTAGATGTTTTAGATACATAATGTTATGCTTCAAGTTTTGTTGCTGTTTTCATACAAGTAACCTTGAAAGATCTTAGAATTCTGCACATTGTCTGATAGTTTTTCTACTTAAAATGGATTATGAGAAGGAATGAAAAGAAAGAACAAGTCCTTATCTATGAAGACATCTCAGTTAAATTTTTAAAGTGTTTGGCCCACAAAAATGCCACCACCATCTTCCTCATTTTAAAAGAGTATAAGAGCGCAGTGACCCATTATAGTTCATCAGTGGCATAATGCTCTAGGCATTGATTTTAGTTTATAAGTTTTCTACTTTGTTTTAAAATAATCTACTTTGAGGCCTAATATTTCCTTTAGGTATTTCCACAGGTCTTTGCTAGGCATTAAGCAGATCTTGCTGCAGATAAACTAAAGATCTGGCAACATGTGTATGTATATATATATTATGTACATAGATTTCTCCTCTCCAAATACTTTATAGAAGCCACTGATGTTTTATTTGTTGTCATAAAACTATATAAAAAGTTAACATTTTTTTTCCTGTATGTGTCCTTAGGAACTAAGCTCTTAATCTCAAATACAGAAAGATGACATTCATTTTCTACCTCTCTAGCTTCTTTACTGTATTAAATTTGTATCACATTTTTTTAATCTTTTTAAAACAGAGATGTGCTCCTGCATCTATTCGCCTCATGGACAACCAGCAATTTCAGTTTGGTAAGTAAGAAATGGTACTTTAAAAATCTGCTCACTAAGCCACAAAAACTTATGAAACACCAGTTATGTGCCAGGAAGAGTACTGAGTACAGAGATAGAAAGATAAATGTCATAGCTCCTGTCCTTCAGGAAGTTCTCAGTCTAATGAGGACAGACAGTTGTATAAATGCATGAGTGCAGGAGTGTTAGAGGTGATGTGAAAGAAGACTGCACTGGATACCCTGGTGCAGATGAAGGAGGGGTTGATCCTACTTGATTTTGCTTGAGATTGAGGCAGAGCGTGGGGAAAGGCTTCTTGAAGGAGTGATGCTTAGACAAAATCTTAAAAGGTGAATAGAAGTTTGCCTGAGACAGTCTCTTCTTTCCTACCAAATTTTTGTTCGCTTATCGGCAAAAAATATGAAATTGTAAAACCTTAATGGTGTGTTTGAACTTCTTCAGATAGTTCTGTGTGGCTCAAATAGACTGTAGGGTGAAAGTGGTTACAAGAGATAAAGCTGGATGGGTGGACTAGGGCTTTGCAGGATAGATTTGGGTTTTATCTTGTCAGAAGAGGGATATCTTTGTAGAGGGAATACAATAAATCAGCTTTATAGAAAGAAAGCTCATTCTGCTAGCATTATGCAGGATGGATTAGGATGGTGCAAGCATGAAGGAGGAGTTGAAATGGTTAAAAATACTGGGGGCTTTGTTCAAGGCAGCAGCAGTGGAGATAGAGAGTAAAGAATAGATATTCCAAAGAACAGTTTGTCAACTGGATGTGGAAGGTTAAATAAAGGGAAGAGTTTAGGGCAACTCCTGATGTCTGATTGATTGACTGGTGGATTGAATAACAGTCTAGAAGAAGAGATGATTTTGGGGAAAAGACATTACAAATGGGTTGTGTTTAAGTTGACCATGGAATATTCAGGTGGAGAATTCAGTAACAGTTAACCATGTTTCTTTTTCTTCCTATTTTGCTTAAAGTATTAAACTTTCTGACACGATTTATCATCTTATCAATTCTAGTTTTATTGCTTCTGAATTTTTCCATATGCTGAAATTTAGTTTGGAATTTAAGTTTATAGACATTAAGTACCCTCAAAATAGTCCCAGAATGATTGGTCAATAATAAATACTAAAGGCCAAGTTAGGCAGGCTTTTCTTTGGTGTATGAGTAGCTTAGATTTTAATTTAGGGAAGAATGATTATCATAATTATATAGAAATTGAACTAAGGAACTCAGGTTGATAACATAACATATCATAACATATCAAGGGTTCGTTTTAAAATTAGATTCTTCTAAGTCACAGCTTTTATTTCTTTAAGTAAATTACTTTCAAAATACTATACTACTGATAAAAGTTTAAGATAAATGTGTCCTATAAATGATGAAATAGTTAAATCAAATGAAAATCAAGACTCCTTTGTATTTTGGCCTGCATTCAGAGATCTAGGTTTGAAGAGAGCCATGTATCTATCTGATTAATAAGACTGTGTTATCCATTTATATGCTATAATGATAGTAAACTATGTTGGACATAGACACCTATGTAAAACTAATTATGATATGGCCAGATTTTATTTATAACTGGGATCTATAACAATTTAAACGTAGGTTCAAAGAAAGATCCTTTTGGTTATCTGTCATCCCTGTTCCACATTCTCATTGCTGTACCTAGGAACATGCTCTAATGTTGGTTCTACTCTCACTAGTCTTTAGTGTGTCTCCTCTCCTGCCCTTTACTTGGCCACCAGAGTGATCCTTTAGCAGTACAGATCTGATCATGCTTCTTGGCAGTCTGTAACCTTTTTGATTTCTCAGTATTTATTGAAGCTTTCCCACCTACATATCCTGCCATGACTTCATGATCAACCAACTAAATAACTCTTAGCACAGCAACGGGTGTCTGGGACCTTGTACCAACTGTATGGCTGATTGGTCAATGTTTGTACCGTATTGGTTGTTAACAAAGCACAAGCCTTATTATTAGTTGTTAATATTTTTATTATCACCCCTCTCCTTGACACAACTCAATATATTATATTGAAATGATACATTTTCAGTATATTGAAATGATATATATCATTGAGTACATTGAAACGATCTACATATTTTCCCTGTGAACTATGTTTGTCAAATTTGGGAGATGTTTCTTATTCATTTTTATGTGTCCTGCACCTGTCACATAACAGACACTTACATGTTAATTGACTTAATAATCAAATTAGCAAAAGAGGGTAAACAAATCTTGAATAGCATATAGGGTAGTGCTAAGCACATTATCAGTAGCACACAACCATCCCTCAAGGTTGTATTTCCAATTTATAAACAATTCAAAGGCTAAATACTTTGGCCAAAGTCCACAAGTTATATGTGGAGCTGGGGTTGAACCCAAATCTGTCTGACCCCAAAACCCAACTTTTTCCAGTGCTTTGGAGCACTTCCTTGAAACATAAGGATTTATGGAATCCTTTAAAATTATTTAATTAACACTGTAACAATAACAAAATTCGCTAATCAAACTGTCTAGCTAGTAAATTTAGGAACTAGTTCCTTTGTTTTCTATATAAAATAAAACACAATAGCTGGAATATGTTTAGAATGTAATTAGTTCGGTAGGCAACATTAATTTAAGAATAAGTAAAAGATAATAATATCCTCTTAATTAATACTAATACCTGACCCACTTAAAAGTTAGTATCACTTTTTCAATAATTATGCTTGAAGCATATTCCATCAGGGTATCACGTCACTCAGTATTAGGGATATATGTGACTAACTCACAATAGTGTTAATAGAAGTTGTGCATTTAAATTTCAGTGTGATAAGATGAACATACACCCTTAAGGATTATTCCATATTGGAGTAGTAATATTTGGAATCTTCATACATTGTGTAAAAATATGTGGACCAGAAGTCTTTTATGAGGATCAGATACACACACTCACACATTTATGTTTATATATTTGTTTCCAGTTGCTGTTAAAGTAGGCTGAATTCCATTTGGGACAGCGAGTGAATATTTTGATGATGTGTTACCTTTAACTTTATACATGCTAGAAATGGTATCTTTTAAAAACACTGGTTATGCTAGAGAACATTTCTGACAGGTTACCATGAAAGAAAAAAAAAATCCCAAACAAACCTCTTGTGATCCAGGATCTCAAAAAGATTGCTAGGTTCATGTCTATGTCATCTGCTCTTTATTTTTTGTTTGTTTGTTTTTTGCTTTGTTTGGTTATAGCATGGTTACCTAACTTAGCTTCTGGTTAAGATTTATTTGGTTACTTGGTCTTTTATGTAATATAGTTTCTTATTATAATCTGTAAGAATGTAATAAATATTACAGATTCAGATTCTCACTTTAAAAAAACAGATGAATGGAAAAAAAGACTGCAAGTGATTTTTCCTCCAGAAATCTCTCTCTCAACCCCCTCTATTTTCCTTCTAAAAAGCTAGTTTGCACCTATTTTAAAAGAAGGGATCTACACTTTGAAAATAAACAAAACCTTAAAGCCTTTTTTAAAAATAAATGTTTTATTTGGAGATAATTTTAGATTTACTAGAGGCTTTAAAAGTCTTTATAAAAATTCTATATAAATGGTGTGCCAAATTTTTCTGAATTGGGCTCACAGTACTAGGCCAGATGCTTGACTCTTAAATGTTATAGTCATGGGAGTTAAGAAGTTGCTACTCTGAAAACAATGAGAAAACAGTAAAAGACTTTTACTCAATTAAGCTTAATCCGCAGGCAACGATGTTAATTTAACAGACTCTGAGACACCATTTACGTTTTTTTGGCAATTTTAACTCTCTGGGTATAATTAAGGAAGCAATTACTAGTTTTATGCCAACAATTCTGGATGAATTAAGAATTAATTAAGAAACAATCTTAAACTTGGCATTGACTCCATATTTGGTTATAGTTCTGAATGGTTTCTGCATAATTAAAAAAAATAAAAGTAGAACTAGCCACCATTGGGTGTTCCTAATGAAATAAAAATTAATGAAGTGATTTTACTATGTATAAACTGTACCATTGAAAGATAACCTAAACTGTGTGTAGTAGTAATTACATATAGTAATTTGAGTTTAAAAAAAAACCCAAGAGGGAGTTTGGTAAACAAAAAGTTGTTTGTGACTTTTTAAAAGATGTAGATCTTAATACCAAAATGTTATATGTGTAACATAGGAGATTTTAAAAACTAAAGTCATGGAAATGTTCACTTTCTTTTAGGATACTAAATTAAAGTAGCCTCTTGCTCTTATGAAAAACATAGATAAATTAGTTTGCTATTAACTTAAAATATGAACTTTTTTTCTTCTTAGGTCATGCTCTCAAACCTCAGGTTTCCTCTATTTTTACATCATTTTTGGATGGATTAAAAAAGTTTTATATTACAAAGGTAAGAATTTTTTTTAATGCTTAGGATATTAATTTTGTTTTCTGACTTCTCTTCCTCACACACACCTATGTTCTTCCACGTTGCTGTGTACATTTAATAATTGTTTTTTTTTATGTTGGAGTAAATATTTAATCAAGTAAATCAATTATGCATTCAATTTCAGAAAATATAAAAGCTTTCCCGGATTTGAAGTTCCTAAAAATAACACTTCATTGAACAGTTTTAGCATATAACATTTTTTATAGTTTGAATTTTTTCCTTCATAGTAGATATCTAGAAGTGGAATAAAAGTATTCATTTTTTTAAAACTTTTGACACATGACAATGCATATGTGCCATTTTTGGATTGCATCCTTGCTATTACATATGGGATTTTTTGTTTTGTTTTAAATTTAGTAAATCCAGGGGGGAAATAGTATTTTATTTTAGTTGAAATTTCTTGAAACTCTAATGAGACTGACCATTTCCCTGTATTTCCTAGATGTGATTTTTTTGTGAATTAGTTGAATGTGGTTATTTTGCTAGGGGTAGCAACGTCAAACAAACAACTTCTGTTTGTTCTTTTTGGGGGGTGCGGGGGGAATGGTTTAATGCCTTGCTGTGTGCCTTTTGAAAAATGAAATTATTAGATGCCTTTTTCATAAATGTTGTAAATAATTTTTCCAGTCAGTTGACTCCTTTTTAATAAGGTTTCTTTCTTTTCTTTCTTTTTCTTTCGGTGTAAAAGTTTCTGATTTTTATATCTTTCCTTTGATTATTTAATTACTTTTAAGCTTAGAAAAGCCTATCTTTCTCCAGAACTATGATTAGGACCATTTTCTTCTCTCTCTCACTTATTTGTTAAAAAGGAATTTTAAAACTTTTTGTCTTTATTACTGTTTGACTTTATTTCAATTTTATGATGTGAGATAAAAAACTAAGTTAATCTTCACCTCTTGCTCTACTGATTGCTAACTAGTTGTGACAGCACCTTTAACTAACCTGTCCTTGCTTTTCATTTTTGTTTTTTGTTTTTTGTTTCTTTTTGCTGTACGCGGGCCTCTCACTGTTGTGGCCTCTCCCGTTGCGGAGCACAGGCTCCAGATGCGCAGGCTCAGCGGCCACGGCTCATGGGCCCAGCTGCTCCGCAGCATGTGGGATCTTCCCAGATTCCCAGACTGGGGCACGAACCCAGGTCCCCTGCATCGGCAGGTGGACTCTCAACCACTGCGCCAACAGGGAAGCCCCTTGCTTTTCTTATATTGATTTGCCATGTCTAAGACATCTTCTCATATACTTATATAAGAAAAAGACATTTTTATGTAATAGCTTTTGTTCTTGAAAAGAGCTTTTGTTCTTGAAAAATTAAATGGATTTAATTGCTGTAGATCTAGTTCTCCCTCTTATTTTTTCAGAATTTTCCTTGTTATCACCATTATCTACATGTTCAGTATCCTGGAAAATTTTTAGAAACTCATCATTTTAGGAAGCTCATTGAGGTTTTTATTAAAATTGGAATAACCTATCATATTAATTTGGGCAAAAGTCGACCGATTTATAATACTTAGTTTATGCATTTGGGAACATACGTTTCTCTCATCTTTTTTTTAGACATGTTTTCCTAATGAAGTTATGTATTTCCTTTTAAGATTATTCTTAGATGTTTTATATTGTTTTATACATAAGGTCTCCTTTGAAAATATTACTTAATAAGAAGTTATTGGTGGTATGTATGTAAGGGTGCTGCTGGTTTTTACTCCCCCCAACATCCTGCTACTTTATTATGTTCTATCATTTTGGTAGTTTTATTTGATTCTTTGGTACAGTTATAATTCTTACAAGTTAATTTGTTGTATTTCCATACCAATATGTCATTATAATTGATACCTTGGCATACTTTAAAATGAAGTGTTTTTCCTGAGTGCTGTTCTATTGTGATGACCTAAATAGGTACATTAAGCATTCTTTTTGATTGACACATAAAGTCCCAAAGCTCAGATTTTGAAGAGCTGGTATGTTTGAGCTCAGATCAGAAGAAAAAAAGAGCAAAATGTATTTTGATTTACTATTTTGTAGACGAAGACTTATCTGTAATAATAATATTCTTTTGTAGTTTAAAGGATTTGATCCAAATCAGCTAAGTGTCGCTACATTACTGTTTGAGGGGGACCGTGAGAAGGTTCTTCAACATGAAAAACAAGTGTATGACATTGCTTCAAAATTTGGGTATGGCTTTCAGTTCATAATGCCAAGAGAAAGTTAAGCTAAAATTCTGATATCTCCAAGCAGTTGTTAATGTACACTTTTCAGTATTAAATTTATGTTAATATATGGTAGTCAACTTGAAATAATATGTTGGTTTACTTCTAAAGTTTGTAGAAGGCTAGACTGGTATGTTGCTCTTACTTGTCTAATTGTATACGTGACATAGTGAATCTTCTTATTGTATTTTTTCATTAATGGTAATTTTATATTATTTTCTATTTGTTGTGCTAAGTGAAATAGAAAAAAATTCATAGTCATGTTGCTATTTAGTGGTAATAGTATATGTATAAAACATGCTATAAGTATGTTTTTAAAAGGAAATTGTGTTTAATCAAAAGTATTTGATAAATTATCTATACTCCACTTCCTGTCACTTACTGTTTTGTGCTGGTATAAAGAAACTGAAAACATTTCACATCTGTAACCAACTGAATAATGATTGGGTGGTTTCTGTCTGTCCACTTGATGGATTATAAGATTGATCGATGAGAACTATAGTGAAAGCGCCATTTATCAGGACTACATGTTTTTCCTTTCCTTTTTAAGTACATAATAAACAGTTTTCTGGATACCAGTCTTTTTTTTTTTTTTAATTTCAGAGCTTAAAATATATCATACACATACATTATCCTTAATCTGAGTTCTTTGTAAATATTTACTTTTATTTCTTTTTTTCCCCTTTCTTGCTGTTCTTTATGAGAACAAATGAACGCTTAATTTGGAGCCATATGTCTTAGAATGCGCCACTTTTATGTGTTTTCCTCATATATAATGTTCAGCCCTTTGTTTTTAGGATTTTCTGAACTTAGTATTAAAGTGCAGTATTCTTAGAAAAAGATAATCTTGGGCCTAATTTTTACTTTACCTTTGTACTGTTTTTGAACATTGAAAAATAATCTCTCAGTTTTATTTTTACCCTATTCTGAAATTGGCAAGTGGAATTATAATTTTTTTAGTAAAAGGTGAAATTCAGTAATCTTTCACTTTTTCTTCTCCACAGTACCTTTTTGGGAATTATTGATGTTTTAGCTAAATTAGTTAAGAGTGCTGTAAGGTTTCATTTAATGAGCAGATGGGTTGGAAATCAGGTTATCTCTGAAATTTTTTGAAATGTTCATGTACATATTTTTTAGTTTCTAAGTTATGTGGAGTACATATATAATTTGTTTTAAAAACTTTTTAAACCCATCATACTAGTGAGAAACAAACACTAAAGGAGTTTTAAATGAAAACCTTTTACATCTAAATTAAATCTTTTGTATCTACTTAGCCTTAAATATTAGAGACTGAAGCTTTTAAAGTTATTTCATTATATATTTAAATGTTTATTTGGGATTTCAAAAATTTCCAGAGTCATTTGTAGGGAAATGGATGCTATAATATTTTAATCACTGTATGTAAGGTTAAATTTGCTTAATTTCATCTCACTACTCCCCACCCCCACCTCCAATACACACACACATACACACACTCAGAGATTGCACTTTGTGGGATCTATAGTTATAGTTCCAATTCAGAGTAGCCAGCAAATCATTACTAGTTAATAAGGTGCCGCATTTCCTGTTAGACTGGGATAGGATGATGACAAAAGACCTTTTTGTCCTAACGCACACATACTTTTTATAGGGCATGATCTGTCTCTTTTGGGGCCTCACCATTGATGCCTGCTATATACTAGATGCTTGATTAAATATTTATTGAAAGGATTTATGAAACTGAATACTTTATTTTTCCCTGACATCTTTTATGCTACTTTATTTATGCCTAATTACTGTGCCACCCTTGAAACGGTATATTTTAATCTTTAGGTATTTATTGGGACCATGTTGTCAGTTTTATTTAATTTGAGCCACCAACTATCAAGAACTGGCTTTTCATGTAATGCCAGTTTTGTTTTTCTCATGTAACACCAGCCATTTACAACTTGAAATAGTAGTGAATCTTTCTTAAGGTGAATCCAGATCTCTTTGGATACTGATAACGAGGCCCCAGAACTATTGATTTAATTCCAGCAATTTGCTTAAACTAAACAACAAACTTGTATCAAATTCATCCATTAAAAATAGGTTATATTAAATGAGGTATGTCAGCAAGGGTAAAGCATTAAAAACTTAGATCCTGATTGGAGTGTCATTTTTTTTGCTATTATTATTTGCTACTTCTTAGTTATGTTTATAATAAATTTCTGAATATACTTTCATCTGGCACCCTTCTTTTAGATGCAAAAATCTGTGTTGAACAACCCTAGGCTATCACCAGGCAGGTGACTTAGGGCTCTTTTGATTTTTTGATACTTGGAAGTATATCTTCGCGTGGTTTTCCAGCAGTAGTCCCGGTTTTCCCCCAGTTCTCTCTAGGCACTAGTTCTTTGTTCTAACCACTGAAAGATTCAAGGATATTTTTCATAAGATGCTACCCTGCCAACCCTCATTCCTCAATCATTTCTCCTGCATAACTAGCTGGAGGAAAGCATCACTAAGTTTCTTTCTAATAAAGTTTTCATAAGTTAGTTTAGCTCATGTATTTTATTTTGAATTAGGGCATTGTCAATCTATTCTTTATTTTCTGTTCTTTTGTTTTATCCTGTTTCCACCACCTCACTGGCTTTATTTATTTATTTTAGAATTTATTATTTATTTATTGGCTGCGTTGGGTCTTTGTTGCTGTGCATGGGCTTTCTCTAGTTGCGGCGAGCGGGGGCTACTCTTTGTTGCGGTGCGCAGCCTTCTCATTGCGGTGGCTTCTCTTGTTGTGGAGCATGGGCTCTAGGCGCAGGGGCTTCAGTAGCTGTGGCTCGCGGGCTCTAGAGCACAGACTCAGTAGTTGTGGCGCATGGGCTTAGTTGCTCCACGGCATGTGGGATCTTCCTGGACCAGGGCTCGAACCCGTGTTCCCTGCATTGGCAGGCGGATTCTTAACCGCTGCACCACCAGGGAAGCCCACCTCATTGGCTTTAAATTGATTGTTTTTAATGAAGTACTCCCAACAGTTGAGAACATTTTTGTGAGTTATCTTAGCCATTTTTCCTTTTTGCCTTCCACACCCACGCAAACACTGTTAAATACCTTTGAACACATATGATCCAATAGAATATAATAGCCAAATGTTGAATAATCATACTTTGGTTGTTTATCTGTGGTTGCTAGTAATGTACTTTAACTTCTCTAAGAGCTAAGCGGAGTAAACATTACCTGTCACCAATCATGACAGATGCATTGACATTTACCATAGAACTTAAGGTAATATGCTATTGTTATTTTTAAAGGGTTATATTTAAAGTATTAATTTTAAAGTGCTTAAATTGTTTAATGTAATTCAACATGAGTGTGATTAGGTTCACCAGATGGTTCTTTTATATAACAAGATTATCTCTCATTCCTCTTTCAGTAGTCTTCCCAGTCCTTCCTCATGTAACAGCTTTAAGTTTAAGAACCTTGTTAATTGATATTTTAAGGAAGTAGGGGATGGATGTTGCTACTTTAACATAAGGCAGTTGAATTTAAGCATAGTTTTTTGGAGTGGCTGCAAAAGTGGCAAGTTAGAAGCATTTAATTTCTAAACCCTACTATTGTTTACATATTGTATCTTAAAGTAATTTTGGCTGGAAGACTAGATAGTTCTGAAAGCTAAAAAAAGAGAGGTTCCAAGAAGCTAAATTTGCAGGGAAACCTGTGATTAAGAAAAGCGAACCCAGAATGACTTTTATTCTTTTGGAGGGTTTATGAATTTAGAATGGACATCCAGTTTCTTCCTGCTTTGAGTAAGAAAATGCATATTTCTGTGTGGTTTGTCACACTAGATTCCAAGTGGAACAGATCTTTTTTTTCCCCTTGGCCAGATATTAGAAAAGGGTCTAAAGAAAAATGGCTTGACCTGGGACTGCAGAGTCGGACTTTTTCTCATCCTGATATATCAGGATGCTATATCTTATATCAGTAGGCCTGATATAGGAGAGACAGGCCTACTAAATGTTCATACCTGTTACTTCTCACCAAGTACATACTCAGAATGCACCTGAGTATGATTCCCAGCAATGGTCTCTTGCACCCTTTCCTAGTCTTCATGCTCCTTTCCTTTCCTTCTGCCGGTAGGCCTAGCATGAACTGTGTCTTTCCTAGATCAGTAGGGTTTTTTCTCTCTTGGAGTTAGTGTCTGACTCAGATTCATATCTACCTGAGGTTTGGGTTCATCTATTTTCCTCCAAGCACCTGCCACAGCAATTTTCTGACTAGTTTACTTTTTGTTTTGGAACTTTATTTGACTCCCTACCTCAACGTAACATCCATACACATCTAACCCAGAATTGTCTTCTGTTTCTTCTCACTTTTCAATCTTAGCAGCTTGACCTAAGTTGTTTTCTTTGCTCATTAACATTCTAGTAACAAATGCCCCCTTTCATTTCATTATACCCTTTCCCCATGTAGTTCTAGACTAGAGCTGCTCCTATCAAGTCTTTGCCACTCCTTCTGGATGACACTAATTCGTGTATATCCAACTATAATACAAAGTCAGGAAATCTGATTTAGCCCATATGTCCTAGCTGAAAATTGCCTTACAGTATTTGTGTAGAACAAGGGTACATCTACATTGTATTACTTACTTACTGCCAAATTCAGACAAAACATCGGGGAAAGAAAGGATTTAACTGTAAAGGTGTTAACTGAATTCATAAGAGAAATGAGAAGAGGCTTAAATCACGGAGGTTCAAAACCTGAGTCTTAAGCAACACCATGGTTAAGGGCTTAGCATCCTGAGACCAAGAAGGCGCAGTTAGGGTATTAAGAAGAGAGACATAAAGTTTAGCCATCAATCATGACTCAAGAAAGCCACAAGAAAAGATATTTTTCCTTTTATTTGTTTTTATTGAGGGATTTTTAGTGGGTACTTTGAGAATTTGGGATAAGTTTTATTTAATTGACTAAGACTACTTAAAATTTAATTTCTGCCTGATGATGGAAAAAAGCAAAATTAAAAACTATCTACTGAAGGTAATGGAAATCAGTAATTATTCATAGCCTTTTAAAATTAGAATGACTTTAACAAAGCAGAGTACTTGGACTGAAATATATGTTATATGGGGTTGATTCTAACTAGATCACCAAATACAGCTTCTGTACAAAGCTACTTTCCAATTGAAATGGATGTGTTCATACTGTTGCTCTTGTACTTACCTGTCTGTTGCTTCATAAATTTTAATGTATCTGTGTAAGTATGTTTTGTCTGTCTTTTAAATCATAAATCCCATAAAGTAAACACCTTGTCTAATACTCCAAATACTATGTGCTCAAGTATTCAGAAAACTTCTTGGTGTTTGGAAGATCCTAGTCAGTCATTGCAAATCTTTATATATGAATAAGACTATAATACATGAATATACAGGTAAAAATATAATATGAGTAAAATAAGAGTATTTTAAATATGTTGTTATGCTTGTGACGATTATTTAAGCTTGTTTCTCGTGGCTAATTCTCTGTTCTTTTGACAGTATGAGTAGAAGTAGTTGAGTTCATATCAGTCAGTTTTACTGGTTTGGTAGATATAAAATTAATTACCAAACTGAATATTAAAAATATTTTTGTTATCCAAGACTATTCTCTTGACAGCTCATTGATACATTTATGATAAATGAGATTAAAATAAAAATGAGATGTAAAGTAACATGTTAATCTGTTAAGCAGTTATCTTGAGGTATTGTATCAGTTTGGTTAGTTTTATATATTTTTAATAGTTCATTTGAAATATACTGACAGTGTATTCTTTAATTACAGTGGATTAGCAGCTGGAGAAGATAATGGACAGAGAGGTTATTTGCTGACCTATGTCATTGCATACATTCGAGTAAGTTATCTCATTTCTTTTATCAGTTTATGTTGCAAACAATACTTTTTCTATAAGTGAATAAAATTATTTTCTTTATTTTCTTAAATTTTAACCTACAGTAATTTAGCATATCATTGTACTCATATGAGTCCAGGATTTTTCTACCTTATAAAATTTTCTTTCATACCTTTACACTTTTGTGGTGGCTTATGAATTGCTCTTTCCAGTTTTGATATTAAAACAGAATTGTACTCTGGGTAAAAAATTTAGTATTATAAGTTACTTATCATATAAGTATTATATCTTGTACGCTATAAAATATATTTTCCTAGGTGAGGTGGTTCCAGATAGTCTATCTATTTAGTCACTACAAAGACAGACACTCTATTTTCTAATTTATTTTTAAAGAAAAGTTGATTTTAAAAGATTTCTTTTCCTTTCTCTAATCCCTCCTCCCCCAACTTCCCTATCTCCCTGGTCCTTTGATCCTGATGATCACTTTTTGGTATTGGTTAATTTGCTGTTTAGGCCACTAAAAATCTGTCCTGCTAGTATTCTCTGCATGTACCTAGACAGTTTCTGGATAGAGACTCCATTCATTAGAGAAATATTTGAGTTCCTGCCGTGTGTCAGACACTCTGCCTGGTGCCAAGGGCACAGAGGAAAACAAGACAAAGTTTCTGTCCTTCTGGAGATTATATCTCACACTTGGGGCCACTTTCCCATGCTCTTTTGAGGTAGATAGTAAAGAGCCCAGGAGGTTGAATTAGAAACATGAAATACTAATAATGAACATGAAATACTACTAATATTATGGACTCTTCTGCATCTGTTGTAATTTCTTAATTTTGTTTATGTCTTAACAGGATTTGGGTTTGGAATACTATGTATTAGGGGAATCTTTTGAGACTTCTGCTCCTTGGGACAGGTAAAATGAAATGCCTGATATTATTAAAATATGCTATACAATTGCTGAAGTAATTTATTGTGTGTGAATATGTAAACTTTTAAAGTTTTGTAAGGAAACGTTGAAACAAGGTAATCACTTTTATTTAACTTAATATCTTCATCAGAATGTCACATTTGCAAGCCATTTTTAAAATTTTAGACAGACTTGTCCATGTCCCATAGAAGGAAGTTATTACCGCAGTTTACATTTTAAAGAATTTTACTGAACACTAAATGTCACTATGTGGTTTAACTTAGCTTTGATTTAAATTCTTAAATGGTTAATATGCTTAAATGTTCTCTAAAAAGTCCCCCCAAAATATAACCTTCTTTTGTAGTATTTCATTTAGCTTTTGATATTTGTATGTACACTGTTAAGCAAGATCTTAACTTGAATTTAAGTGATTTCTGAAAGAAACCCAATTTAAGAAATTATGTATAATTTCTGTTTTTAAATTATACACATATATACATACAAATGTTGGTTAGGGAATTAATAATAAAAAATGATTAGGAAATGTGAAGTGGTTATATTAAAGATAGACTTGTGAGTTAACTAATAAAAAATTCTTGAGGTTGTTAGCACGTTTTTAATCTAGTATACCTTACATTTTACTTTTTCTTTATAAAATTTACTATTTTAAATCTATAATAAAGTATATAGGATATAACAAATCCCCCTGAATATACCTGTTAGATGTTACCTATCTTAACATTTTTGTTCTACCCTAACCTCTTTTTTTCCTCCCCAGAAAACTTTTTACTTTTCTACACTGTCTTCATCTACTATGGGTTTTGACTTTTGCTGTATTGATGCTAATAGTCCATCAATTTGATAGCAATCAAATTTATAGTATCAATATGTTAGTCACAGCATTCAGTTTTTGATGCTAAATTTTAATAAGGGGAATAAATCTTATAAATAAAAAGAATTATCACTTCATCAACATCTGACATGTTTGAACAGCAGATATAGTTTGGGAGCTGTTCATAGATGTCTCAGAGACCATTTTAGTCTTTAATACCTATTCTTACTGGGGAAAGTGGGTTAGTGTAGTGTTACTTCTTCAGTAGTATGAATTTCCTTGTCATCGATTACTCCTTACCTATGATTGCCATTTTGTCTTTAAATTCTTCCAACTGTGGAAGCTAGTCATGCACTATCTTTTCATTTTTCTTTATAGTTTCCTTGTATATTCTTAAATACTTTTTTGACTCACTGACTATATCTGTTTTATACAGGGTTACGTACTTGGTTTTCATTTAAAACAACGTCTTCAACTGAAGTTTTAATAAATAAAATTAAGGGAAAGCAGCTGTATTCCTGACATAAAGTTTGTTACCATTTAGTAACTTGCTTTCTCTTTCAAACCTTTAGCTAGGTAGAGACCTTGTTTAGCAGCAACCCATGGGATCAGGGTCTTCAACCCTCACACATTATTAGGTTGCTTGGCCTTTTCATGCATAAGTTTCTTAAAGGATTATTGGTCTTACTAGTTTTTATGTATTCCTCTGTGGCCCTAGCACAATGACAGCACCTATTAGGTGCTCAGTGAATATTCTGCATAGACTCCTGTGAATGAACTACGGAATAGTGTAAGAATGTAGCCTTATAAAAACAGCTGCCTAAAAGGTCCGAGTTGGAGATTTGAAGATTTTAGAGACATCAGCTTGAGATTTGTGATTAAAACCAAAGGAGATATACAAACACTTAACAGGTAAATGGACGAAGAGAAAAGAAAGAAGACCTGAGAAAGAAGTCCAAGAAACCCCAACCTTTAAGGGATTAAAAACAAAGGATTCATTTAAGTTGTACAAATAAGCGCTAGCAGAGGAGATTGGGGAATAAAATCTAGAAGATTTGGAGGAAAACCAGTGCTGTGAGAGGAGCTGAGGGAAATTGTTTTCAAGGAGGAAATGGTCAATAGTGTTAAATTTGCTAATAGGTCAGGTAAGAATTTAAAAGTATACACAGTACGGGACTTCCCTGGTGGTCCAGTGGTTAAGACTCCTTGCTTCCAGCGCAAGAGGCTTGGGTTCGAGCCCTGGTCAGGGAACTAAGATCCTGCATGCCACGCGGCCAAAAAAAAAAAAGGTATACACAGTTTTGTTTACTTCCTATGTAGTGACTGGTCCAAATGGACTGTATTGACCTTTGCATGAGTTCTGTTAGAAAATACTTTCAGAACTCCATACAAATAATTTCTAGAAAGTACCTCATTCAAGTAACACTTGAATTCTGTTTTCTAGGGTCATGATAAAGAACTTGTTACTTTTATAAATTTGTAATATTCATGAACTCCTGTAGATATTAAAGTTTAGTAGATTTTATTTATATTTAAAATTTTATTTATTTGGTTGCGCCGGGTCTCAGTTGCGGCATGTGGGCTCCTTAATTGCAGCATGCAAACCCCCAGCTACAGCATGCATGTGGGATTCAGTTCCCCGACCAGGGATCAAACCCAGGCCCCTTGCACTGGGAGCACAGAGTCCCATCCACTGCACCACCAGGGAAGTCCCTTTATTTATATTTAAAATATCTGTTTTGTAAGTTGGATTTTCAAATTAAAGACATTAAATTTCAATAATCTAAATTCTTTATGAAAGATTTTTAAGAAACATGGATCCTTACCATTCTATAAATAAGGCATAGGTAACATTGATAAATTGTATCTGCCTGCAGCTCTCACAGAATAAAGCAGAACTTAACTTGAGTGCTATTTTGTAAAGTCAGATTTTATAAAACTTTCAGACACTATAAAAGTAAAAATTGACATGCTAATAAAACACTAAAACCTTTTTCATATTTATATTTTAATCAGTTATTCTTTGTTCTTATTGGAAATATAGATAACTTTAATGTGTTCAGTAAAGCATAATCCATTTAAATGTTATTGTTTTTATCAAATTGGGCCAACCTTTTAAGTTTCTTTGGTATCTTTTCCTTTCTCATGATTCTAAACAGACTAAGGTTTAAAACACAGAATCGGTGTCAATATGTACCCAGGATATTTATTGGAGAATAAAATGGCTGATATATACTTTTAAGAGTTTTATTTTCCAGATGAAACAGAATATATAGTTATAACAATATGTTATAGCTCACATTAAAAAACAGATTAATATTGTTAAATATTATCAATCTTCCCTCCCCTTTAAGAACTATGTCTCACTTGTCTGTTTTCATTGTTCATATTGAACATATTAAACTGTCTAGCATAACTTTACACATAGTTCATGTCCAGTAAGTCTTTGTTGAGCTGGATTTTAGCTTAGTGCTTGAAAATAGGCTGTTGAACATTTGGTATAGCACTATGATTATTAATTAAATTATTTTTAAATTAAGGAAAACTTCTTAGATGGGATATAGATTGGTATTCCTATAACCCAGAATTGAATTTTCATTAACATTTTCTTTAGAGCTTTTTAAAAAGCTTTTAGAATCTTGTAATTAAATTTATTTTGAATTTGGATTTTCCTTAGCTTAGGAAACTGCCTTCAGGAGACTTGAGTATGCTCCTCTGACTACTGTCTTTCCTGTGACAAAAAGGGAAAGGACTTTGCTCCCTTGAAGTTATGAATGGAAGGCCAGTTTGAATGATCTTGTTCATTCTTGAAGGAATGAGTATGAAAGTTTTAGTTAAGAGAATTTCTGACTTGAATGTGCTGATAAACCAGCAATAATTAGATTTTTTATAATTATGTGAAAACTTAATATTGTATTCAATTATTTTTTTCTAGGGTTGTAGATCTCTGTAGAAATGTAAAGGAAAGAATAACAAGGGAATGCAAAGAGAAAGGTGTTCAATTTGCTCCTCTTGCTACATGCAGGTGAGTTTTTGTTGTTGTTCTTATACTTTTTATTCTGAAAAAAAAAAAAACAACTGTTTTTTTTTTAATTAATAGAGAAGTGTAATTTGTGAGCTGAGGAAAAGCTTCAGTCTGTTCCACTTAGCAAGCTTTCCTAAACTTTACTTGCCACCTTTTTAGGATTGTGCCACTAGGATTTTTACAGTAGTCCTGAGCCCGATAGGAGTGGAACACCCTTTCCTAGGAGTGAGCCTTCTCCTGTCTGGACAGCATGATGGTAAAGAGTGAGCCTTCTACCCTGTCTGGGTAGAGTGAGCCTTCTACCATGAGTGAGCCATGAGCCTTCTACCCTGTCTGGACAGCATGATGGTAAAGAGCCAAATGTCAGAGCTGCTGGAGTAAGAGAAGGACTCCTTCATTCACTGAAACTATAAATTACATATATGGTCAAGAAACTATAAATTACACACACATTCAATGCAGCTCTTTCTTTAATAGAGAAAAGGCACTTTAACCACTTTGTTGGTTGTTGATTAAATCAGTGGGTATGGAATATAGGAATGAGTGGAGCCAGAAAATCCAAATGAAGATTAACTTGTTGCTTTCTAATAGATCTTTCTGTGATAATGGAAATGTTCTGTATCTGCCCTATCCAGAATGATAGCCACAGCCACATGTGGCTGTTGAGCTGTTGAAATGTGGCTAGTATGACTGTGGAACTGAATTTTAAATTTTATTAATTTCAAATAATTTAAATTTAAAATGCCACATGTGGCTAGTATCTTCCATATGGGACAGTTATAATCCATATTGGAGCACAGTTAACTGATGATTTTGTCGTCTCTTAGCTAAATAGCAGAAGCCCCAAAGGAGGTTTTCTTAAGAAGGGGCACTTTGTGTTCAATCTTTTGATATTAATTTTCTGTGTGAACACCAGAAGATTAAATGTATAAAGATTGAATTGAGCATTTGACTTCTCTACAAAAGTTATCGAATTAATTAGAATAGAGAATAAAGGGAAATTAGGACAGATCATGAGAAGGGGAACCTTAAAGTAAATGATACAGTACTAATCAAGCACTTTAAAATTTATTGAACATTCTGTATTATATAACTGCTTCTCTTTTTTTTTTCTGTGTGTGTGGTTTTCAGGGATATAACTCCAATATTTAGAAACAAACAAAAAACTTACAATATAAGCATGAATAAAAGTTAGGTAATTTTCGAATTAACGTAGTATCTTTATTGTTAAATGCTGGACTCTGAAACAACAGTTGTGCTTCAGCACAACAGCATTTCTGTATATTTCTATTCATAATGATTGTTCTTTTGATTAGCCTGGAACCACTTGATATCAGCCTAGGAAGGCAGATCTGGGCCTTCCTTCTACTGCATCACCATGGCAACTTCCTGCTTAGTTTTAAAATTTCTTTATTTTGTAACATTGCATGTGTCTAAAGAGTGAAAGCACTGTTCTGCTATTTATTAGGAATTTAATCTCTTGGAGCTCTAAGTTTATCATTAGTAAAGTAATGGTAATATATCTCCTTGAAGGGACTGTTGTAAGAATGAAATGAGAAAGCATATAAAGGGCTATATAAATGGCATCGTATGTATTATTGTGACGTAGTTACATGAAGGTTGAGGTAGACAATCCATACTAGTATTAGTATGGAAAATTTGGTTATTTGTTTTTCTTCCTTAATGACAAATTCTCATGAAGGCATCCAATTGTTAGGCCCTCTTGATATGTTGACAGAGCATGATAATTTCTGTATATTTGCTTTGCAAGACTAGAAATACTTATGTACTCTTTAAACTGGAATCTCTTCTGTGATTTTTTTTTCCCTTTTTTTACATTCTCCCATCTTGTACTTTCCTGTTCCCATATTATGTTTCTTAATTCTACTTGTTGCCCTATAGGGACAGATACCTTTTAAAATTTGCTAGATTGTGCTTTCTTTTTTCTTTTAATACTGAACGTTATTTTTTTTCATTTTTAAATTTTATTTATTTTTTTATATAGCAGGTTCTTATTAGTCATCAATTTTATACACATCAGTGTATGCATGTCAATCCCAATCGCCCAGTTCATCACACCACCCCCCCCCTTTGGTGTCCATATGTTTGTTCTCTACATCTGAGTCTTTCCCCCCTTGGTATCCATACGTTTGTTCTCTACATCTGTGTCTCAATTTCTGCCCTGCAAACTGGTTCATCTGTACCATTTTTCTAGGTTCCACATATATGTGTTAATATACAATATTTGTTTTTCTCTTTCTGACTTACTTCACTCTGTATGACAGTCTCTAGATCCATCCACGTCTCAACAAATGACCCAATTTCGTTCCTTCTTATGGCTGAGTAATATTCCATTGTGTATATGTACCACATCTTCTTTATCCATTCGTCTGTTGATGGGCAATTAGGTTGCTTCCATGACCTGGCTATTGTAAATAGTACTGCAGTGAACATTGGGGTGCATGTGTCTTTTTGAATTATGGTTTTCTCTGGGTATATGCCCAGTAGTGGGATTGCTGGATCATATGGTAATTTTATTTTTAGTTTTTGAAGGAACCTCCATACTGTTCTCCATAGTGGCTGTATCAATTTACATTCCCACCAACAGTACAAGAGGGTTCCCTTTACTCCACACCCTCTCCAGCATTTGTTGTTTGTAGATTTTCTAATGATGCCCATTCTAACTGGTGTGAGGTGATACCTCATTGTAGTTTTGATTTGCATTTCTCTAATAATTAGTGATGTTGAGCAGCTCTTCATGTGCCTCTTGGCCATCTGTATGTCTTCTTTGGAGAAATGTCTATTTAGGTCTTCTGCTCATTTTTGGACTGGGTTGTTTGTTTTTTTAATATTGAGCTGCATGAGCTGTTCATATATATATATTGGAGATTAATCCTTTGTCCATTGATTCATTTGCAAACATTTTCTCCCATTCTGAGGGTTGTCTTTTCGTCTTGTTTATGGTTTCCTTTGCTGTGCAAAAGCTTATACGTTTCATTAGGTCCCATTTGTTTATTTTTGTTTTTATTTCCATTACTCTTCCATTATTCATTAGGAGGTGGATCAAAAAACATCTTGCTGTGATTTATGTCAAAGAGTCTTCTTCCTATGTTTTCCTCTAAGAGTTTTATAGTGTCTGGTCTTACATTTAGGTCTCTAATCCATTTTGAGTTTATTTTTGTGTATGGTGTTAGGGAGTGTTCTAATTTCATTCTTTTACATGTAACTGTCCAGTTTTCCCAGCCCCACTTATTGAAGAGACTGTCTTTTATCCATTGTATATCCTTGCCTCCTTTGTCATAGATTAGTTGACCATAGGTGTGTGGGTTTATCTCTGGGCTTTCTATCCTGTTCCATTGATCTATATTTCTGTTTTTGTGCCAGTACCATATTGTCTTGATTACTGTAGCTTTGTAGTATAGTCTGAAGTCAGGAAGTCTGATTCCTCCAGCTCTGTTTTTTTCTCTCAAGACTGCTTTGGCTCTTCAGGGTCTTTTGTGTCTCCATACAAATTTTAAGGTTTTTTGTTCTAGTTCCATAAAAAATGCTATTGGTAATTTGATAGGGATTACACTGAATCTGTAGATTGCTTTGGGTAGTATAGTCATTTTCACAATATGGCTTCTTCCAATCCGAGAACATGGTATATCTCTCCATCTGTTGGTATCATCTTTAATTTCTTTCATCAGTGTCTTATAGTTTTCTGCATACAGGTCTTTGTCTCCCTAGGTAGGTTTATTCCTAGCTATTTTATTCTTTCTGTTGCAGTGGTAAATGGGAGTGTTTCCTTAATTGCTCTTTCAGATTTTTCATCATTAGTGTATAGGAATGCAAGAGATTTCTGTGCATTAATTTTGTATCCTGCAGCTTAACCAAATTCATTGATTAGCTCCAGTAGTTTTCTGATGACATCTTTAGGATTCTCTATGTATAGTATCATGTCATCTGCAAACAGTGACAGTTTTACTTCTTCTTTTCCGATTTGTATTCCTTTTATTTCTTTTTCTTCTCTGATTGCTGTGGCTAGGACTTCAAATAATAGTGGTGAGAGTGGACATCCTTGTCTTGTTCCTGATCTTAGAGGAAATGCTTTCAGTTTTTCACCATTAAGGATGATGTTTGCTGTGGGTTTGTCGTATATGGCCTTTATTATGTTGAGGTAGGTTCCCTCTGTGCCCACTTTCTAGAGAGTTTTTATCATAAATGGGTGTTGAATTTTGTCAGAAGCTTTTTCTGTGTCTATTAAGATGATCATATGGTTTTTATTCTTCAGTTTGTTATCACATTGATTGATTTGCATATATTGAAGAATCCTTGCATCCCTGCGATAAATCCCACTTGATCATGGTGTATGATCCTTTTAATGTGTTGTTGGATTCTGTTTGCTAGTATTTTGTTGAGGATTTTTGCATCTATATTCGTCAGTGATATTGGTCTGTAATTTTCTTTTTTTGTAGTATCTTTGTCTGGTTTTGGTATCAGGGTGATGGTGGCCTTTTAGAATGAGTTTGGGAGTGTTCCTTCCTCTGCAATTTTTTGGAAGAGCTTGAGAAGGATGGGTGTTAGCTCTTCTCTAAATGTTTGATAGAATTCACCTGTGAAGCCATGTTTTCCTGGACTTTGTTTGTTGGAAGATTTTTCATCACAATTTCAATTTCATTACTTGTGATTGGTGTGTTCATATTTTCTATTTCTTCCTGGTTCAGTCTTGGAAGGTTATACCTTTCTAAGAATTTGTCCATTTCTTCCAGGTTGTCCATTTTATGTGCATAGAGTTGCTTGTAGTAGTCTCTTAGGATGCTATGTATTTCTGCAGTGTCTTCTGGTAACTTCTCCTTTTTCATTTCTAATTTTATTAATTTGAGTGCTCTCCCTCTTTTTCTTGATGAGTCTGGCTAATGGTTTATCAATTTTGTTTATCTTCTCAAAGAACCAGCTTTTAGTTTTATTGATCTTTGCTATTGTCTTCTTTGTTTCTCTTTCATTTATTTCTTCTCTGATCTTTATGATTTCTTTCCTTCTCCTAACTTTGGGTTTTGTTTGTTCTTCTTTCTCTTGTTCCTTTAGGTGTAAGGTTAGATTGTTTATTTGAGATTTTTCTTGTTTCTTGAGGTAGGCTTGTGTAGCTATAAATTTCCCTCTTAGAACTGCTTTTGCTGCATCCCATAGGTTTTGGATCATCGGGTTTTCATTGTCATTTGTCTCTAGGTATTTTTTGTTTTCCTCTTTGATTTCTTCAGTGATCTCTTGGTTATTTAGTAATGTATAGTTTAGCCTCCATTTGTTTTGTGTTTTTTATGGGTTTTTTCCCTGTAATTGATCTCTAATCTCATAGCGTTGTTGTCAGAAAACATGCTTGATGTGATTTCAATTTTCTTAAATTTACTGAGGCTTGATTTGTGACACAAGATGTGATCTATCTTGGAGAATGTTCTGTGCGCATTTGAGAAGAAAGTGTAATCTGCAGTTTTGATATGGAATGTCCTATAAATATCAATTAAATCTATCTGGTCTATTGTATCATTTAAAACTTCTGTTTCCTTATTTATTTTCATTTTGGATGATCTGTCCATTGGTGTAAGTGAGGTGTTAAAGTCCCCCACTATTATTGTGTTACTGTCGATTTCCTCTTTTAGAGCTGTTAGCAGTTGCCTTATGTATTGAGATGCTCCTATGTTGGGGTGCATATATATTTATAATTGTTATATCTTCTTCTTGGATTGATCCCTTGATCATTATGTAGTGTCCTTCCTTGTCTCTTGTAACATTCCTTATTTTAAAGTCTATTTTATTTGATATGAGTATTGCTACTCCAGCTTTCTTTTGATTTCCATTTGCATGGAATATCTTTTTCCATCCCCTCACTTTCAGTCTGTATGTGTCTCTAGGTCTGAAGTGGGTGTCTCTACGTCTGAAGTGGGTCTCTTGTAGACAGCATATAGATGGGTCTTATTTTTGTATCCTTTCAGCAAGCCTTTGTCTTTTGGTTGGAGCATTTAATCCATTTATGTTTAAGGTAATTATTGATATGTATGTTCCTGTCACCATATTCTTAATTGTTTTGGGTTTGTTTTTGTAGGTCCTTTTCTTCTCTTGTGTTTCCCGCTTAGAGAAGTTCCTTTAGCATTTGTTGTAGAGCTGGTTTGATGGTGCTGAATTCTCTTAGATTTTGCTTGTCTGTAAAGCTTTTGAGTTCTCCATCAAATCTGAATGAGATCCTTGCCGGTAAAGTAATATTCGTTGTAGGTTCTTCCCTTTCATCACTTTAAGTATATCATGCTACTCCCTTCTGGCTTGTAGAGTTTCTCCTGAGAAATCATTTGTTAACCTTATGGGAGTTCCCTTGTATGTTATTTGTCGTTTTTCCCTTGCTGCTTTCAATAACTTTTCTTTGTCTTTAATTTTTGCCAATTTGATTACTATGTGTCTCGGCATGTTTCTCCTTGGTTTTATCCTGTATGGGACTCTCTGCGCTTCCTGGACCTTGGTGGCTATTTCCTTTCCCATGTTAGGGATGTTTTCGACTATAATCTCTTCACGTATTTTATCTGGTCCTTTCTCTCTTTCTTCTCCTTCTGGGACCCCTATAATGCAAATGTTGTTGTGTTTAATGTTGTCCCAGAGGTCTCTTAGGCTGTCTTCTTATCTTTTCTTTCTTTTTTCTTTAGTCTGTTCCACAGCAGTGATTTCCACCATTCTGTCTTCCAGGTCACTTATCTGTTCTTCTGCCTCAGTTATTCTGCTATTGATTCCTTCTAGTGTAGTTTTCATTTCAGTTATTGTATTGCTCATCTCTGTTTGTTTGTTCTTTAATTCTTCTTGGTCTGTGTTAAACAGTTTTTGCATCTTCTCGATCTTTGTCTCCATTCTTTTTCCGAGGTCCTGGTTCATCTTCACTATTATTATTCTGAAGTCTTTTTCTGGAAGGTTGCCTATCTCCACTTCATTCAGTTGTTTTTCTGGGGTTTTATCTTGTTCCTTCATCTGGTACATAGCCCTCTGCCTTTTCATCTTGTCTATCTTTCTGTGAATATTAGATTGTGCTTTTGCTGGGTATGACAACAAAATTCTTACATGAGATGTGAGGAAAGCATCTTTCTTATACCATAACTGTTCACATCAATCAGAAGAGTATCCTTGAAATAGTCTTTTATGCTTCTTTGTGGGAGAGACATGGTTTGAAGAACATTTTAGGAAGTACTAAGTCAAGTGTGTGTATTAACATCTTTTAGAACAAGTATATTTGGGGTAGAATGTAAAGGCTTAAAATGTGGATTTTAGAGATTATTGGCTGGGCATTCGATTATATCTGAAGGAGGGGAAAAAGGGGCCTTGTTCTGTTTAATAAAAAACTTATGGGCTTCCCTGGTGGCGCAGTGGTTGAGAGTCCGCCTGCCGATGCAGGGGACACGGGTTCATGCCCCGGTCTGGGAAGATCCCACATGCAGCGGAGCGGCTGGGCCCGGAAGCCATGGCCGCTGAGCCTGCGCGTCCGGAGCCTGTGCTCCGCAACGGGAGAGGCCACAACAGTGAGAGGCCCGCGTAACGCAAAAAAAAAAAAAAAAAAAAAAAAAACTTATAACATGGTAACGCTACTGGTAGCTTAGTGACTGATCTTGGAGAGAAGCTTTCCAAATTAAAGGAGTAAAAATGTACCTGTTCTTTTTTTTTTTTTAATTTGGACATATCTTTAAAAATGAACCTTTTATCTTAAAGTTCTTAAACCGCAAGAAAAAAAAGTGTATTTATTTATATTATCACCTAAGTTGATATTTAGTTCTTCTCTTGACAACCTGGTCTGTCAAGCCTCTTATTATTATAAACTGAAAACAAACAGGCCCAATAATCCAAAAGTCATTTGTTAATAGTAAAATCTGAAACATTTAAAGTAATAGAATCTATTTCTGTGTAGTTGAGGATTTTTTATTCTTTTGCTTTGTCAAGTGATAGCTTAACAGATATTATCCTGTCTCCCTTCTTCTGCCCTACCTCTCTATTCAGCATCCCTTGAGACTTCTCCCCCTTCATTATGAAAATACCATTGTGATAAACCACTACTTACTGAAAGTTATTGGGAAGTAAAATATTCTGCCTTAGGACACCTTCTGTAACAATACTTAAGTCTTGGTTCTTTAGAAGGTACTTATAAGGCCTAAGGATCTTCAGTATGTATTGTATTGCAGGTAGATAGAATTGGTATACATATTCTGAATTGATATGTCATTTATTACATAGCTGTTTTTTTAAGAAGGATTTTCTGATAAAAGCCTAATGCTCAGCTTCTGTGATCATCTTATAAAACCAAAGTTTAGAATGTGCAAAGTCTAAGTTAATTGAATGATTTTGCTAAATAAGAGTTTTAAATATAGTTTTTATAGCATATACTTGATTAACGCTTAACTGTAGTTTGATTTGAGCTGATTAACAGTGGCTAAGGAGATTATTCTGTGTTGAGTATAAATGTTGAATGTGTGAGATGTAATTTTTAAACCAGTTTTTTTAAAAAAGCTATTCTGAAATTAATTTAAAATAGTTATAGATCTCATTGAAATCAGAGATCCCAAGGAAAAGAATTCAGCTGTAGGATGCATTTATTAAGTTCATTTATTTCATTTCTGTCTTTTAAAAGGTACTTTGTATATTGGAATAGGAATTCTAACCCTAAATTTTCTGAGGAAGTTTTGTGGGAAGGACTTCCTAGCCAGTGAGTCTAACATAAGTACAGTACTCCAAAAAGTATACAGCACAAAAATTTTTTAGAAATTAAAGAATAATATAATGACTTTGGCAGCCACACTTTCTCTTGTCCAGATGATTTTGGAAGACATTAGTGTTTAAGTGTCTTAAATGATAGAATTGATCTATTAAAAGGTATTAGTTCTGTCACTTTCTAAAAAGGCCCCAGATTAAGGTTTTCCAAAAAATGTTATTTCTACTTTGTTTGAGATACTGATCACTCAAGCTTTGTTGTAATTTTAGAAGCCTCCTTATCTACTGATAACTGAATTGTGTAATATAGCTCCTGGATTTGTTGGAAGGTGGCAATGTTCTATTAATATTTAGTTATATTTTCTATTTATTGATATTAATGATTCTCATATGAGTAATGTATATTTTACTAATTGCTGTAAACTCATTTCATTCATGTATCCTTTAAATTTATTTAAATTTGGTTATTCATAGTGATAGTGCCCTTGCAGTTAACATGGTTTTCCAATTTTTCTTAAACTTTGTAAATCTGGTAGTTAAAATGTAAACATTCAAGGGATCTTTTTTATGGGTGAATTAACACTAGAAGAAAAACATAGCTGGCAAATTGACAGTAGCATTGTTAAACAGTTCATTTCTTCTGTTCTGAGGCACCTAACATTTGGCCTAAAAGGCCATTAAAATTTTGGATTAGATTCTGTTTGTATTGTGTAGTAAAAAAAAAAGTATTTCCTCTGTATTTGCTCTTTCTGTTAAATTAACTTCTTTGTGGGAACCTTTGTAAATTGCATTCAGAGATTTGACTGTGATTACCTTGGCTCCCTTTTAAATGCTTCACCTAATTACATTTTGAAAGCCCAGATATATATCATGTATATGATTTATTAATCTAACATTCTTGATACCTTTTGCAAATACATATACAACATGCACACATATGGGACCTAGAGTGTAAAACCTTTGGAGATACTCTCTTAAGGCCATGTCATTCAATTTGTTTTCAAAGTTGTTACTAATAATGTGAACTTGGTGAAGGTGCTGTGTTTTGCCCAGTCTGATCATTTTTGGTATTTGAACATTTTTCTTGTTTTCTAGTTTCAAGTTCTCATATGTATTTCTGTTAACTTTGAGGAAGCTTAGAAGACTTATAATGGATCACCAAGTTCCATGTAGTCTGTTTTGGGGCTGTCTATAACTGCAGTATACTTTGTTAAAAAAGGAAAAAAAAATCCCTTCTGAGGAAGTGGAATTTTGTATATTTCAGGCCAGTTGGAGAAATATTTACATTATCTTAAAATTAAAAAAAAATTTTGGGGTAATAGTCCAGACTTACCAAAAAAGTTATAAAAATAGTACAAGTAGTTCTTAGATATCCTTTATCCAGCAAATCTATTTTCCATCCACGGAGTAAGAGGGTGGGTAGAGAATGAGATTATGGCTTAAGCAAATCATTCAAACAATCTTGTCTTTAAGGTTCTAGATGTTAAATCTGATTTCACTTAAAGCCTTGTGGGGGATTTTGTCTGTTTGTTTTTTAGGGTGACTCAGACTTATGATGCAGGTGCATGTATCTATTTCTACTTTGCCTTTAACTACAGGGGAATCAGTGACCCACTGACTGTGTTTGAACAAACTGAGGTAATTTTGCATACATGAATATAGCTCTTACATTCTTTTATTAATTTAAGTAAACTTTACTATCAATTTATGAATTTTAGTTTGACTGTCTTTAATAACTTGTGGTTTACCTGGTTGATAGCCCATAGAAATGAGAAGCATAATTTTTACACTGGATTGAATACTGAATTAGAAGTCTAAAATTCATATTCCCTATACATATTACAATTAATATTCTAAAATTAATGTTCTGTTGCCTGTGATTCTTTGGATATTACTTATAGTACATAATACCTGATTAAATTAAATAACAGAAGACTATATGGACCCTTGATATCACTTCAGCAGCCCAGCCAGCTCCATATGGTGACTGCTTTTGAGGTCAGCGGCTCTAAAGCTCTTGGCCTATGTTGCTGTAATTTCCTAATTCTAGGTTTATAATTTTTTTGTTTGCTTAAGTTTTATGTAGGCCTTTGAGGTTCATTTGCCAGCAGTTTCTATTACATTTCTTAAATGACCTTAAGCGTCTAATTTTTATAACGCCTTCTGTTTGATAGTCAATATTTCTGATGACAAGTATGCCTAGGGTTGAAGAAACAGACTAGACTGTGGAGGAAGCAGGAGGAGACTGGGGTTTGTTAAAAATAAAACCTCAGGTGTCCTAGTGTTAATTCTGTTGCCTGCCTGCCAAAGGTAGTACCACAAGGTGATTTTCAGTGGCACACTTTTAGACCCAAACCACAGGGTATGGTTGGCTCCCTCTTATGCCTCCTTTTTTTTAAAAAAAAAAAAAAAAAAAAAAAAAACAGCTTTTCTGAAGTATAATTGAGATATAGTAAACTGCACATAATATGTACAGTTTCATGGGTTTTGACCTATGTATGCACCTGTGAAATTGTAACCCCAATCAAAATAATGAACATATCCATCATCCTCAAAAGTTTGAGTCCTGGGCTTCCCTGGTGGCACAGTGGTTGAGAGTCCGCCTGCCAATGCAGGGGACACGGGTTCGTGCTCCGGTCCGGGAAGATCCCACATGCCGCGGAGCGGCTGGGCCCGTGAGCCATGGCCGCTAAGCCTGTGCGTCCAGAGCCTGTGCTCTGCAATGGGAGAGGCCACAACAGTTTTGGTGTTGCCCTCTGGCTACCCAAAGGCCCCTTCCCCATAGTACTACAAAAATGAAAGTGTTCCTTCTTTCCCAAGCCAAACAGCCATTCTCTAAGTGCTGCTGGTTTCAAGTAGTTACTGCTTTACATAAAATAATTTGTTAGAAGACATAGTCTCTTAGAGTAGGGCTAGCATATGTATGATTCATTTGAAAAACCCTAAATCCTCAGTGATGAGGGTTCTTATAAATTACTTTGCAATGAGATGTGGTCCATCTGTCCCTCCTGAAGGGAGGGTCTCTTCTACTGTGGCCTAACTCTGATGGTTTATACACACCCAAGTAATTCTAGGAGGTTCAAGGCACTGTAGGGATTTTACCTCATATCTGTTACATACTCATGAATTGAATGTAATTCCAGTTTCTGTAACCCTTCTTTCACCCTGTACTTCAGTCATTCTATATATTGCTTTAAGTGTTTATCTTTCTAACCTTATTGCTCTTTAAGGAGCCTAGTTGGAGCCTAACATGTTAAGAGGATAAAACAAGGTGTTTTTTTTCACACTTAGATATCCATAAGCCTGAGAAGTAATTTGTCCCAAGGCATTGACCTAAGAAATGTTCTCCATAAGGGTTTTTACCGTTAATCCCTGATAGCTTTGTAAGTAATCTTGAGTCTTATGCCCACTGTATGATATTAGGTGAGTAATTTAACCATCTAAGCCTCATTTTCTTTATCTGTGAAATAGGAGTAATTGAAATTATTCCATAAGGCTTTAGTGAAAATAACTGAGTAATTCCAGGTAAATTGCTTAGTACTTTTCTGGACATACCATATACAGTCAATTAATGTTTGTTGGTATAGTGAGATGTTTACTTCAGAGTAGGACCGGACTCCTCACAAAACTTTTTAGTGCTGATGAATTGGTCATTTTGCCTTCTTTTTTCTTTTCTAGAATCTTGATGTAACAATTGTAGACACTGCGACTATTCACTAGAAAAAAACTTATAAAGCTAGGCTGCATATTTTAATTGCTCTTTAAATACAGTTAACCTAAGAGAAAGGAAAATTAGGCTTCTCCTTTATTATTTAACCCAGAAAGTATGTATCTCCTTTGGGAGTTGGGTCTTAGCTTTCACCTCAAAGTGATCTATTTGTTGTTTTGTTTCCAAATACAGGCAGCTGCTAGAGAAGAAATCCTCGCTAATGGAGGGAGCCTGTCGCATCACCACGGAGGTATTCTTTTTTGGGGATAGAATTTCTAATATTCCTACTGTTTAAAATATTTGGTTTGATACAGTGCTAGGGGGAGTCATAATATGAGTAATTTGAGAGCACTAGGGCTCTCTTTGAAGTTGTTATGTCTGTCACTGAGGTTGCCTGTGCTGTGGTAGTAACTGACAGAAGCTTGATTTGACAAGCCTGCCTAGATAACAGAACCTAGACAGCCTTCTGAGTTCTCAGGAACTTCATGTCACCCAAGATAGCCCAGCAAACCTGGGAGGTATTTGACCATTAGAGCAAAAATTTTTAAAGGGGGAAAAAGAACCTACCTAAATGTTTTTTGTTTTTTTAAATAAATTTATTTATTTTATTTATTTTTATTTTTGGCTGCGCTGGGTCTTCGTTGCTGTGTGCAGGCTCTCTCCAGTTGCAGCGAGCGGGGGCCACTCTTCATTGCGGTGCGCTGGCCTCCCATTGCAGTGGCCTCTCCTATTGGGGAGCACAGGCCCCAGGGGCGTGGGCTTCAGTAGTTGTGGCACGCGGGCTCCAGAGCGCAGGCTTAGCAGTTGTGGCGCACAGGCTCAGCTGCTCCGTGGCATGTGGGATCCTCCCAGGCCAGGGCCCGAACCCATGTCCCCTGCACTGGCAGGCAGACTCCCAACCACTGCACCACCAGGGAAGCCCTACCTAAATGTTTTTCATCCACTATTGGAATGTAGCTAAAGTCAGTTGTACTATATATTGAATAGCTGTTTGTTCTGCCCACCCAAAATTCAGCAAATTAATCAAGGCGGGATATGAAAAAATCTTCTTTTCAAGATTTTAATGCTGTTTTTAGTATTTCTTTTTGATCATTATAGTATTTTTATTGGAGAGTTGATCACATCAGTAATAAAAATTATGATATATCTACCTATGTTATATCTACCTAGACATATCTACCAGTGTTTTTAATATATCCCTCAATATAAATTGGTACCTAGAAAATATATGTGTAGATTTTTTTAATTAAAAAATTTTTTTAGGGAAGTGCATGAAGGTAAATGACCACTGAATTTAAAAATTTCAGCTTATACTCCTACTCTGGATACTCCATATCCCTGTTTCCCTGTTTGATTTTCCATCATAGCATTTAGCATTATCTAACATGCTATATATTTATACTTCTTGAGATTAGCTATCTCCTCCTACTGGTAAGTAGGATCCATAAGGACAGGGACTTCTGTTTCATTTCTGTGTACCAGCACCTAGAACAGTGCTTGGCCCCAGTCAGCCCTCCATACATGTTTGTAGGATGATTGAAAGAATTTTGGTAGAAAACAGAGTGGGCTGTGGAGGATCTGTGTTCATATGACATTATTGCAGGCAGGCCTGAAGAAGATTGCTAATGTGGATGAATGAAATAGACAATTCCCAGCATCATTGTATCAATTTAATCTTTTGCATTCCCTCTACTTTTTCTTAACCTCCACAAATAAATTTCTAACTTAGCTGACTGATAAGCATTAAGGTGAATGAATTTGTTCTTTTCCTCCTTTTCCTGTTTATTACCTTTTGATGGAGATTCTAATGAATGCTAGAACGACAAAAATGAAGAAGGGAAGAAACTGGATATTAGAAATGTCTCAAGTGAAATTAAAAACTTTTGATTAATCTAAAAGTCTAAACCTAATTTTGGAACTATAAACATGAGGTATTTCATAAAGGTGCTTAGAATTTTAGCACCTTCCTTTAAAATGTTCAGAAAGCTATATACTTTACTTTAAATCTTTTTTGTATATTTTATTTTAGGATGCCACTATATTGCTATGTAATTTACAAGTATACTTGTAAAATTACATAATATCATTAAGTAATATGTTCTTCATTCTAAATTGATTTCATGGAGGGAGGAAACAGAATAATTTAGCTATAATTAATTATTTGAAGAAAAAAAGAATTTTCCTTTCCATAGCCAACAATTTTGCCTTTTGGTACATGTCAGCAGCCAACAAGTGCACTTTTTCCTTTAAGGTCAGGAACTGTAGGAGCTATGTTTGTGATAGTAAATATGAGAGAGATGTGATTCTGCAAGAGGGTGAGAATAGCCAAATCTTGTACTATATAGAAAGAAACAGAGGCTTAATTGTTATTTAGATAACTGGGTTATATGAACTAATTTCCTTAATTGTGAGAGGATGTTCTTCGTTTACTTAAGCTTTACAGTGCGATAAATTCTACAGAAGTTATGGAAATGACCAAATGACCTGCAACATTGTGGAGGAAAGCCAAACCAATGCTTTTTTTTCTTGCTAATGACATTTTACTCCTTTAGGATCTATGAGGATATTCAGGTCCCACCAATAGTGTCTATATATGAGATGCTGAAAGTCTAGTATGGCAGAAGTGTTGACAATACTTATTCAGGTACACCCCAGACACTGAGAGCTTCTTAGCAGGCTCTAACATAACCTACATAAACATACTTGAAATAATGTATATGTGAAGCTGTCATTACAGGAAAAAAAAAATACACACAAATTTAAAATAATAAAGAGTTAAGTAATTCTAGTACAAATTTATTTGAGACTTAGACTTTATTTGTGAAAGCTGTGGTTAATAATCTGTTTTATTATTCAGTAAACAAATAGAAATTAATTTAAAGAATAGTTGAAAAGATATAAACCTTAATTAACCAAAAGATCATGATTATTCAATTCTTGATTCCAAAGCAAAAAATATAAATAGCTCCTGGGATATTTTTGATACCAAGTATGCCTAATGCCTTTTTTTTTTTTTTTTTTTGCGGTACGCGGGCCTCTCACTGTTGTGGCCTCTCCCATTGCGGAGCACAGGCGATGTGCAGGCTCAGCGGCCATGGCTCACGGGCACAGCCGCTCTGCGGCATGTGGGATCTTCCCGGACCGGGGCACGAACCCGCATCCCCTGCATCGGCAGGTGGACTCTCAACCACTGCGCCACCAGGGAAGCCCCCTAATGCTTTTTAATATTGTTGTATAATATGTTTTCCACATTATAAATATTACTGGTCCACTAGGCAATAGGATTTCAAAGAATGGTAGTCCTTCCCTTGAAGGATCTTACAGTCCAGTAAAGTAAAATATTATAGCATTTCAAAAGGCTGCTGATCAAAACTGGTAGGTTTATGATATCATCATATTTTAACCAAGATAAGAGTCTCCCATTTTCTTTGAAAAGCACTCAAAAGGTGACTTTAATAAAATGCTATAGATGTTAAAACATCAAAGAGAAGGAAGATAAAATAGGGAAAGGAATTAACATTTATAAAGCTGTACATATTTGCTAGGTGCTCTGCATGACAGTCTCCTTTAATCCTGATCAAAATGCCGTGGAGTAGATATTGTTCCTGTCTTTCAGATGAAGATATATTAAGCCTCTGAGTGTACAGTAACTTCAAAGTATCAGCAATAGTTGTTAGTGCCAGAATTTGAGTTTGAACTCAGTTCATCCTGCTTCAGGGTCCTTGTCCTCTGACTTAAGAACATAATAGTGAAAATAGGCCAAAAGCTAAAAAGATTGAAATTGAAAGCCTTTGAAAAGAGGCACATGCATTTAAAAGTATATGAGAAGAAATACTAAACATTAGTCTTTCTCTTTTAAAATATAAAACCTCTGTTTCTTTAATTTTAACACTAAGTTAGTTGCTTGTCCTGCTTTAGATGTTAAAACAGAAATGAATGAACATTTTAATTTCCTCATCATAGCTATTTCATTGTTTTCTCAGTTCTTGCACATAAGTCAGTTTGACTTTCTGGTTGTTTTTATACTTCCTGATTATAGGTTTCTAACATGTCAGCAGTATCAGGTAATAAAACAAATGCAGGTCAGATCATGTTACAATAAAACTCCTTGTATAATTTATGTGCATTTTCAGGTTCTAGGCTTATAAGCCTTTTTTTGTTGAAGACTCCAAGGTTGATGAAATAATTTAATTTTAGAAATTATTAACTTGAACTTCAATGTAGCAAGGTTTGATTGCATATTAATTTATTGAGAGGTTCTGCCTCATTTAAATAGGAATCTTTTATTTCTATCACATTTCTCATATTTTTTATTTTCATGCAGTCAAAAATATGACTGTGTGTAAACAAATTCTGAACTACTTGGATTCCTCTATGGCTTTGAAAAAGAAACTAGGTAAGCCTGAACACAAAATATATTTCATATGTGCTGGTAAAATGAAGATGCTTTCCCTTTGCTAGGTTGTCTTCTAAACCACTTTATAAACACTGGCGTGCTCCAGGGCTCAGCCCAGAGCCAGATCGTTCCTCCGTGTTTCCTCACTCCCTCAATGATTACTTCAGTCGCAGGACTTAAAACACCATCCTTATGCTGATGACTCCCAAATACCAGAAGGGATCACCACCACCACCCTAGTTCAAATCACTGTTTTTTCTTGCTGGGACAATTGCAGCCTCTTAATTGGTCTGTCCACCTTCACTCCTGTTCCCCTGCTGTCATCTCTCTTGCTGCCCAAGTAATCTTTTTAAAATTCATTATTTTCTCCTCACATTCAGAATAAAATCCAAAGTCCTTATTAGGTTCTTCAAGGATATACATTGTGTGTTTTATCTCTCTGTCTTCATCTCTTACTACTTTTTCCCTCCAGCAGTAGTGTCCTTCTTGCTATTTCTCAGGCATATCAACCCTCTTCCCCCTTCAAGGCGTTTGCTATTTATTCCGTCTCTTCCTGCTGTTCTTTCTCTTGTTCCCCCCCCCCCGCCCGCCGCCAGATATTTATTTGCATGGCTCACTTTCCCATCATGAAGATCTCTGATAAAAATGTCACCTTCTTAGAGGCGTCTTCCCTATTCTCTTGTATAGTTTATGTGTTCCTCATTCGAATAAGTTCAATGAGGTTACTGACTGTATCTTGTCCGTCACTGTGTTCCCCAGTCCCTAGAACAGTGACTGGCTGTTCTACATAGAAGTAGATGCTCAATGAATATGTTACGTGTGTAGTTAAGTGTCCAAGCGCTCACAGAATTTGGGGCAATTTTGCAAATTCTCAGACATCTCTGAATCTTTCATGTTAGAATGGCATTAGTCTCCTTGCTAATTTAGCTTCAAACGTTTAATAATCAGGCCTTGTTTGAATATAGGGTCATGTTTAATCATGAAAAGGCTCAGTTTATTCCATAATATTTCTGAGAATGTGTATTAGCAGAGTCAGTTATTCAGTGGAAAAGTAGGGTAAAATAATGTGCCTTTCACTACAACTGCCCAACACCAGCCATTTTAGTGTTCTTCCGTAGATGTATTATATATGTAAGATTCCATTTAAGCCTTTATCTTAAAACAAATGCAAGTTTGAGAGGCTTACAAACAGAGGGGAAAAAACATAGGCTTTGGAATCAAATCTGTATTTGACTCTTGGCTCTGTACTTAACTACCTGTGTGACCTTAGGGAAATAACTTCTCTGAGCTGCAGTTTTCTCATCTGCAAAATGGGAATAGTACCTACCTCAGATTATTGTAACACTTAAGTGTGATAATGTATATAAAGCATCAGAAGTGTCCTGCATATAGTAGGTGCTTAAGAAACAGTAGTCTTCTAAAAAAATAAAAGCAGTAGACAGCACCAAGTGAAACTCTGGTTTGTATTCTTAACCCCCTACTCTAACCATTGAAGAAAGGGTTATAGTTTATTTGAAAAAGACCCATATATTCAAGGAATATAATTCAACAATTGTCTTAATATTTTCATCTATAACCTGCAGTTAGTCTCACCCTATAGGAGGTTCTGTTACAATCTGTATGAAAGAGCAGCATAATTGGCAACAAAATTTGCTATAAAAAATGTCTATTTTCATACATGCTTCTCTGCTTAAAGTTAATCATCTAATTTGTAAATTTCAAATATCCTGTGCTATTCAATATAGTTTCATAAAGCAGAAATCTTTCCATATAAATTTTAAATAGAATGGGTTTAATTATCCTTCTAAAGTTAATAATAGAGCTCTCAAAAGATTGCTTTTTATATGTGTAGAAAAGATTTTCCTTAATTTGCATCCTGAACTTAAAACTGAAGGCAACCTCATAGGAGCATCTTTAGTTGCTGACCTTCAGGCAGTATCATGACATTCTCAGTACCATTTTTGAGTTCAAAAGTAGAAGGGCTGGGGGTTGGGAGAGTATTGATGCAGTTTCTCTTAGAGGGTTTGGCCTGTAATTGTGATTAATAACAGTTGCTTTCACTATCTGGAAACAGACAGGCTGGTTTGTCTGCCTACAATCATGCTGTGATAAATGGAGCTATTTTAACTCTGGTTTTGTGTATCAAAGAAAACAGATGTAGTCTGGAACTGGAGGCTATAGGAAATATAAAGCCTGCTTAACTTAATCTTCATAGTGCTTGTTTTTGTAACTGACGAGCTGGTCAGTTTAAACAGCAGCGTTTATGTCAGCCATATATTTAAATTTCAATTTACGACTTAAGTTTTTAAGTTGTTCATTTGCTAAAATTATACCTAAGGCCTTGTCAGGAAGTAAAAAACCTTGATTAAATATAACCAGTCTTAGTTTAAATATTGATGTCTTTATCTAACCAAAATTATTTCCTATTGTTCAGAGAATAATTATGGGGTAGCTGCTCTTAACAGTTTTTGTGGTCTTAACATAATCCAATAGTATGAGGAACTTTAAAAGTAAAAAGAGACTACTCGAAATAATGAGCAAAAGATCAACTTTGTTAAAAACCTATAGTGTGAAATAAAAGACATACAGATTGGAAAGGATGAATGAAACTATTGCTGTTTATAGATGACATGATTGTCTGTGTAGAAAATCTGCCCCCCACCCCAAAAAATCTACTAGAACAAGATCAGCAAGATCGCAGAATACAAGAGCACACACCAAGATCAATTGCATTTCTATATATTAACAACAAGCATATAGAAACTGAGATTTAAAATGCAAGTACCATTTACATATGCTCCAAATTAAACATTTAAATTAACAAAATATGTACATGCCTATGCATAAATCTAATAAAATATATACAGGATCTGTGTTCTGAAAATAACAGAATGCTGATGAAAAAAATCAAAGACCTAAATAAATGGAGAGATGTGTTCATGGATTGGTAGAAAACGACATGGTATAAAGATGTCAGTTCTCCCTAGATTGATCTACCTATTTAATACAATTGCTTTCAAAATTTCAGAAAGATTTTTAGTAGATATAGAAAAGATTATTCTCAAATTTATATGGTAAGGCAAAGGAACTAGATGGCTAAAACAATTCTGAAAAAAGAACAGAGTCATAGGAATCAATTTACCTGATTTCAAGACTTATAATATACAGTCATCAAGACTGTGTGGTATTGGAAGAGTGACATATTGATCAATGGAACAGAATAGAGAGCTCAGAAATAGACCCACACGAATATGTCCAACCAATTTTGACAAAGGCATAAAGCAGTCCAGTGGAGGAGGTATATAGCTTTTTCACCAAATGGTGCTGGAACAATTGGACATTGATAGGTTAAAAAAAAAAAAAAGAACCTTGATCTGAACCTTACGCCAAAATTAACTCAACACAGATAATATGCTTAAGTGTAAAACATAAAATAATAAAACTTTTAGAAAAAAAACAAGAGAAAATATTCAAGATCTAGAGTTGGGCAAAGAGTTCTCAGACTGTTCCCCCAGAGTACAATCCCTTACAGGAAAAATTGATAAATTGGATCTCATCAAAATTAAAAATGTTTGCTCTGTGAAAGACTGTTAAGAGGATGAAAAGTTAGGCTACAGAGTAAGAGAAAATATGTGCAAACCACATATCCAATAAAAGACCTATATCTATAATATATAAAGAACTCTCAAAACTCAATAGTAAAATACAAACAATTCAATTAGAAACTGGGCAAAAGACATGAAGAATCATTTCACTGAAGAGGATATACAAATGACAAATAATTACATGAAAAGATGTTCAACATCAATAACCATTAGGGAAATGCAAATTAAAACCACAAGAGAAACCACTATCCACCTATCAGAAAGCTAAAATAAAAAAATAGTGGCAGTGTCATGCTGGCAAGGATGTAGAGAAATTAGATCAATCATACATTACTGGTTGGAACATAATGTGGTACAGTCATTCTGTAAAAACAGTTGGCAGTTTCTTATAAAATCAAACATGTAACTACCATTCAACCCAACAATTATACTCTTGGGCATTTATACCAGAGAATTGAAAACATAAACCTGTATATGTATATTCAGAGCAGATTACTCATAGTAGTCCCAAACTGGAGTAAGCTCAGATGTCCTTCAACCATTAAATGGCTAAACAAACTGTGGTACGTCTATACCATGGAATACGACTCAGCGGTAAGCGGAAACGAACCATTAACACATGCAGCAACTTGGATGAATCTCCAGGAAATTATGCTGAGTGAAAAAAAGCCAATTCTGAAAGGTTGCATTCTGTGTGATAGTATTTCTACAACATATTTGAAATGACAAAATTAGAGAAATAGAGAACAGATTGGTGGTTTCCAGGAGTTGGGTGTGGGGTGGGGATGACTATAAATAGGCAACACAAGAATCCTTGTGGGGACGGATATGTTCTGTATCTTGACTATATCAGTGTCAATATGCTGGTTGTGATTTTGGTCTTTTGATAGCTACCAGATGAGTATAGCCTTTCCAATATTGAATCTTTATCAGATTACCATAAGGTAGCAGAAAGTTTGTTTTACCCTTAACTTTTTTTCCTTCAGTTTCTTCTTTGTTATTGGCTTTTTCTCACAAAACTTAAAGTTGATTATAATATTTTTCCACTGAAGCAATGTTGTAAATAGTGAGATTCTAAGACCAGACTGTAAAAGCCAATTTAATCCATGATGTAATTGAGCATTTAACTATTTCAGCTGTGTCATAGGATGAACAGATTTGAGAGCTGACAGAAAATCTGTTGTAAGAATGTATTGTTCCCTGCTCCTTCCTACCCTTGCAATTACAGATGCCCAGTCCCAGACAAAGGGCAGGGACAACGTTGTGTTTGCCATCTCTTACCTTGTGCTATATATACCTGTAGTAACTTCCAGCTTCAGGTGTATTTTCTCAGCCACTAGGAGAGAGTAGGTGGCTTAGATAATACCACTTCTCTTTGGACCTCTAAAGAGAACTTTTTCTCCCTAGCAATTTTATGACCAAGACTCTTCTAAGTGCTAGGTGTTAGTCTCAGAATACCTCTACTACATTATTATATTGTTAGAGAATAATTAACTTTTTATAGTCAGTTTCAGGTGATTAGCAGACAGTTAATCCTAATAGATATTTTCAAGTGTAAGATCTGTTAGAAGTAACTTTAGGTAAAGTTAATTTTTAATGTTCTGTCTTTGGTGTCTAACATAGAAATCACTAGAGTACTTGTGGCTATTTAAATTTAAATTAATTAAAATGAAATAAAAATGTATTTCCTCATTTGCAGCAGCCACCTTTCAAGTGCTTGATATCCACATGTGGCTAGGGGCTACTGTGTTAAATACTGCAGATACAGAACATTTCTATCGACACAGGAAGTTCTACCAGACAGTGCTGTGAAGCTTTATTACATATATATTTTCACACATTGGCTGGGAAAATGGCCCACAAATACGGCTTAAAAGTTTTTTTCAGTAGATATTAGATTCAAGTCTTTAGGAGTTAAGTTCTGAAATAAACTAGCATTTGTCATTAATGGTAGGTTTTCTCAGAGTATAACTTCTGTCTACCACTTTTTCCAGAATTTCTTTCAGTTTGGTCAGTAGCCTCAAATTTAGAACAAGGTCACCTTGCCATAGTAAAAGCCATTCACTGCTAATCCAGTTGGTTGTAGCAGTGAAGATATGTTGCTTTTATGGAAATTGTTCGGGCTCCTAGGAGACAGACCTTTGTAAACATATAGTCCGAGATTTCTTGGTCTTGTCACTGTTGACATTTTTTACTAGATTCTTTGTGTGGGAGCCGTCCTGTGCATTGTAGTATGTTTAGCAGCATCCCTGGCCCCTGCCCACTAGATGCTGGTAACATCGCCCCAGTTATGACAACCAAAAACTTCTCTATACATTGCTTAGTGTCCCTTAGGGTGCAGAATTGCCTCTGTTGAGAGCTATTGATATAGTCCAAAGGCTCCTAGAGATTTGAAGGAAAAGAGAGTTAGGTTCTGTGACATACCTTCTCCTATCTTAGCTAATACAGAATAGCTCTGAGTATATCCAAGAAATAATGTCAGAATATAGGGAATGCAAGGCAGATAAAACCAAAGGAAATTAAGGAAACCCAGATTGCCTTTCCCTGGATATTTGCATCCCTACATCTTATCTAAAATGGCTTACAGATAACTGTGGTTCAACATTTATTTTTTAACTAACATTTTTTGAATTCTTACTGTGTGGCGTACACTATATTATGCAACAGGACTACAAAAATGAATAAAACATGGCCCTAGTCTTCAAGGAGCATATCATGTTGACTGTCCTTATCTATTTCATGTTATTTGGCCATTTACTTGCTTTCAGCTCTGTTGTATAGGCATTAATTGCCACTTGGTTTAAACTTTGAGCGTGTCAAGCCATCTTTTGGGGATGTTAGCAGAATTAGCACTTGATTGTGTTCTGAAGACAGATTGAATCCAGCTCTTGTGATCTGTTATTACCTTGATAATTCAGGCTTTTTTTCCTATTTCATCATCTCTAAAGACCTATTTAAGGATCTGTAAGATCTTAGAGCTGCTATATAAACTGCACACATAAAACCTTAGCATAAAGAAAACTGACATATAAAAATATTTAATAAGAGAAAAATCTTATAATACCAGATTTTAATTATCTATGAATCTTTCATCTTGATGTCAGAAGTTTCATTAGTAGTAGAAAATATGTCAGATGACTTAATAAATCAAACGTGACTTTAAGTATCCACTAAGCGTTAAATTAGACTCCGTGGTATTCATAGTCCCATCTCATGTGTCTTGAAAAGCTGGGTATTCACATCCCTCAGCTGGAAACCTGTTGGCTTCAGCATGTACCTCCACCAAAGCCAAACACACACACACAGATGCCTTAGAGCACAAACCGATGGACAACTAAATCCTCTTTGCAGGTTGAATGCTCTACCCCACACACAAGTGCCTTATAGCACAAACAGATGGACAACTAAACCCTCTTTTCAGGTTGAACGTTCTACCCCACGCCACTCCCTCCCAAAGAAACATCATCATAGTCAGATCACCAGATACCAGAAAGAGTGGAAATTGTCCATTGTCCTTCTCTTTTCTCATCAGTACAGATCAAGTTGCACGGGGCCAGAACCTCATCTGACAGGAGGTTGGTGTCCCTTTAGCACTAGTTCCTTAGATAATCCACCAGTAGTTTGTATCTTGAAATACAAAGTCAGTGCTCAGATCACTCATACAAGAAGCTAAATTTAGATTTTCTTTTTTAAATCTGACCTGTAGAATAGTGTTAAAAAGGTATCCAGGATGCCCAAAGTAGAACTTTCAAAACACTGTTATTTCAATAACGGTTAGGTGCTTTTAACTTTGGCTAAATTCTCCTTCTGAGCTTCAGCTTCAGTAATCTTCTAAATGTACAGCCCATTTCATAATTTGTTTTTAATTTTTTTATAAATTCATTTTATTTATTTTTATTTGTAGCTGAGTTGGGTCTTCGTTGTTGTGTGCGGGCTTTCTCTAGTTGCAGTGAGTGGGGGCTACTCTTCGTTGCAGTGTGCAGGCTTCTCATTGCAGTGGCTTCTCTTGTTGCAGAGCACAGGCTCTAGAGCACAGCCTTAGTAGTGGTGCACAGGCTTAGCTGCTCCGTGGCATGTGGGATCTTCCCAGACCAGGGCTCAAATCCATATCCCCTGCATTGGCAGGCGGATTCTTAACCACTGTGCCACCAGGGAAGCCCATGATTTGTTTTTTAAATAAGTGTATAATAAGTCTTTTCAGCCTTGTAATCAAATTCATAATTCAGAGAGTTTTTAATTTAGCTAAAAAGAACTCTGGCTAGCAGACCCTAGATGTGTCCCTTTTAAGATGAGATTATTAGGTAGTTTCTGCTAAGTCTTCAGTCCCTTAGACCACAAAGATTAGTTCCAGATAATTTTTGGTGGCTAGGCTGGCCAACATGTTCACATTTTCCACACACAAGACTCCCATTACCCATCCCTCTTATATACATGTCTGTTCATTCTTTGCTGTTGATCTTCCCACAAAATATATTATTTCTTGGGGCTGTTAGCATCCAAAGGGGACTGTTGAGCCTGTGATTTCAAAAAGCTTCTATTTTCTCTGTTCCAAAGTATAATTTTTTTTTAAGATTTTTTTTTTGATGTGGACCATTTTTTAAGTCTTTATTGAATTCGTTACACTATTGCTTCTGTTTTATGTTTTGGCTTTTTGGCCGCAAGGCATGTGGGATCTTAGTTGCCCAACCAGGGATCAAACCACACCCCCTGCGTTGGAAGGCGAAGTCTTAACCACTGGACCGCCAGGGAAGTCCCCAAAGTATAATTTTTAAATGTACTGTATATTATGGAAAAAACACAAAATACTTATTTTATTCTGTCTGTATATACAGTATAAGAAATTAAATCGTAAAAAAGTGAACTCCACTTTTAATTTAATCAAAGAATTTCCTCCATTAGTTTTCTGTATTTGGCTGGCCTATGATTTTTGTACCTTTAAAAATACATCTAAGACTCTTAAATACCTGGCTTAAGTATTTTGAGCATTGACTATGTAGAAAAAAATGAGAATTACGGAATACGGGATCTCTTTCTTATTTTCAGAAATGGTGGATTTGGCTTTTTGTAGCTCTAGTGTTGGCTCTCAAGCTAGGTTTACACTTCTAGAGGATCAGAAGTCACAGGAGTGTAGCTGAGTCAGTAGTCATGAATACCCCACATCAGGTAATCCAGGTCTGGAAAGAGGAATAAGCTTCATGTGGTATGAAGGTACACATGACTTTTCATGGATAACTGTACATACAAGGAATGTTGAAGTAGTCTTTGGCCACCTGTTATTTGCTGTTTTCATTCATCCATTCTCCCCTTTAGTATGGCATGCTTCCTTTTCTGAAAATGAGTCTACAGATATGTAAGCAGCTACTATATAGTTGTGCACACACGTGTGTTACACATGTCCAGATCAGTATAATAAGCTAATTTCTAAAATGCCTAGCAGTGCAAATAAAGATTGTACAAATGGCATTATTATTGTTGTTGTTTAACTCTAGAATAAAAGTCTTCTACTTTGAAGTATGATCCCATCTTTGGGATTAGGGCCTTCGATGTTTCATTGTTGCTTTTTTAATTTATCAATTCATCTGAGGCAGCCAGAGAAGGTTCTCTAGAATTTTATGAAGACTATTTCCAATAATCTCGTATTATAAACGCTTATTAAGCGTTTTTACTTAAACTCTCTTTTCTCTGTGTACATTTATCCTGTAATGTAGTTGACTTAAATTGTTAAGCAAATCCAAAAAGATTTCTAGTCCCTTTAATTGCATAAACTGTGATTTCTGACCTCAGTTCAAATTCTGTTATCACTAACAGAAGAAGCTTACAGACCTCTGCCATCAGGCCATCAAGGGGTTAAATTATTTTATCAGATATGTTTTTGAGGGGCCACAGCTATGCTGCCTGTACTGCCTTTTATTTTTTTAACTTTCTAGTTCACTAATCAAATGTATGTTAGATTGATTATTATAAAAGTATAAACCATAGAAAATTTGACAAGATAGATGTGTAAATTATCCTTCTGACAGAACTAATGATGCACTTCAAGCACCTTCTGTTTTCCAGCGCTTGGTGAGCGACTTCATTAAATATGCAGTGGCTGTTGGGTGGCTTCTCAGAGGATGGTTCAGCTCCTTGTGGAATTGGATTATTACTAGAGGTGTAAAACGAGGCAGACGAGCTAGCTGTTGGGCATCCTGCTGAGGTTCTAATGTGCTCCATCTTGTCGGAGCAGTTGTTTGCAGTCTTTTCAGGACAATTACATCCATAACCACAGGACACATTCAGTGAAACTATATTACAGATAACAGTGGAGACTGGCATTGACTGCTTTTTATCCCACTCTCTTGAGTTGCCTCAGTGCTGGTAGCTTATAATAATGCCACTTCTACCATTCACAGAGTAGTTTTTTTTTTTTTCTTTTAATACCTTGGAGCAAATCTGGAAATAACTGATTTGTAACTTTTTCTAAGTGCAAAAATCGTAGGATATTTGGAGCGAAAAGATTCAGTAGCTTCTAATCCCTTTGCATATGAGAAAACTAAGGCTGAGGCATTGCGGTGAGTTGTCCCTTAGGGAGATCGTAGGAGGACCTGGTAGAACATCTTTTAGGTGGTAGAGATTGCATGAATAGCAGTTTGTACTGTTTGGCTTCTGGTTTTAGAGCTCTTTTAAACAGAATTTTTCTTTTGAATTTAAGATTTCTTTTTCCTGCTGTAGAGCATTTTTCCTCATCTTAATACCAGCAATGCTGCTTTATTTCTAGAAGCCAAGCAGAAATATTTTGCTTTCTGAGAATGTCATGCTATTTATTATTTTAATGACAACTGGTGGTTTCCTGGAGCACTGGACACAAAAGACGGTTTGAGTTGAGCTTAAAATGGTATTTAAGTTTTCCAAAAGGGAGATGCTGTGGTGGATCACTGAAGCTTGATAAATGAGAGTGCATTTTAGAATGACAGGCTGAATACTTTAATGAAAGAAGGCTTCCCATTTTAGTTGGCCAATTAAATCGCTGCTGATGACTTTGGATCATTAATGAACATTTGTGGAAAATGACCATTTGAATTCAATTATTACAATACGTTTGAAAAGTACTAACCACAAATAATCCTACCCGTAAATAAAATTTATCCATTTTCCCATAGATAAATCAGCATCCTGCTTTGCTTTTTAATGCCAAAGCAAATTGACATTTCAGAATTCTTTTATAGATTAAGTACATATCCTTTCTTATAAAAGTTCTGCTTAGAAAAGGTTACATTTTCGTTGAATGCCTTTTAAAATATAATTTATGCTGCTAACGATTATATTCGTTATTCTCAGAATAAATTAGCAAGACTTAGAAACAAAGAAGGGGAACGTGATACAGTGTATAAAAGCAGATAATTAAATTTAAAATGGTTTAGGTGTTTGATTTATTTAGTGCCTAAAATAACTCTAATTCTGGAAAAATAATAGGAAGAAAATAACAATTATTTGAACATGCAAATTTATTTTAAAGTCATATGAAAAGAAAATGCAAATGGAAAGCTCATAACCAGATTTTTTTCTTAAGCCCAAAGTTCAGATTTTCTCAATTTTTAAAAAGCTTTTGTTCTCAAAATATTTTATGGATATCTAGCTTGTCAATTTTTGCTGTAGTATACCCAGCAAATTCATCTGGATATGTTTTCTTTAGTTAACTTTATTTTCTCTGAAACTTTGGCATGTTCTGGTAAAGACAGGAGGCGGGTTCTTTTGAAATGCATGTTTTTCTCATTTTGTTATTTGTAAAATGGGCCATAATCTCAGTGCAGGCTCCCTTCATCTCCATTTTACAGTTTACAAAGAAAGGAGACACTGTGGAGCACAGGCTCCCCTGGGAGTACACTGAGCTTAATGAGCTTGATAGTCTGGTGGGCTCAATAAATCAAATACAGCAAAACATTTCTCATTTTTGAATAAAAGCATTTATCACACAGTGTTTGTTCATTCATGGTCATAAGATTGATTGGTTCCCAGCATCATAGTGTATATTGAAGCATTTTTGATTTTGTTTTTCCAGTGGGCAAGTTACGGAAGCAGTGGCTAAAGGAAAGTATCTCTGATGTCGGCTTTGGGATGCTGAAGTCTGTCAAGGAATATGTGGACCCCAATAACATCTTTGGAAACAGAAACCTTTTATAAATCCATTACTATTGTTAAGAAAAATGTCACTTTTTTTTTAAGTCTTTTAACTATGGTTATACCAGTAATCAGATATATCATGGACTTTATTTCAGCTACCTTTGTTTGTTGGTTTAAAATAAGTTTGTTTCATTCTGTAGTTTGTTTTGTTTCTACATCTATGGATTGACAGATGGTATTCCTAAATCTCTCTCATTGTAGGTGTATCAGTTTACAGCCAACTGGTTGTCATTTCAAATTTCAGTCAGGCAGCACAGGGCTGCCAGTGGTTAATTTCAGAAGAAGATGCTGCCAGCTGTTTTGTATTGATGCTTCTTCTTAGGAACAAAGCCAGATTTTGGTGTCATCTATTGTTTCTCTAGCCTCTTTTTTAAAAGAACGTTTCTGGGAAGCAGCTATCTAGGGAAGGATTCCACTGAGGAGTGATATACATGTATGTTTTTTTAAGAGTGCATTCTAGTGTGAATAGGTCATTAAGGGAGAATACCCATGAAAGAATATAGGCAACCTCTTATTTAGGAAGCCTTCAGTTCTGTAAGGTGCTTGGCCTACATTTTTCTTTGAAATTAGTATACAGTTGTAAAACCTTAAATCATTAGTATGCTTTATTCTGTCAGGGGACATGTTTTTGTTCTCCATGTTTCTGTTTCTAGTGAGGTATGAGTTGTATTTGTATCACTGAGATAACATATTGTTATATCCTAATTCATTCATAATATGTTTTATAAGAAAAGCTGACTTATCACTCATTGTATGTGAAGAACAGGTTTACCATGAAAGGAATGTCTTTATTCAACTTAGAGTTCTAATGTTTCTCATTTCACATTCTTGTTGCTGAGATGCAGAAGAAGCTACAACAGGAGCAGAAGAGGGAAGACTTCTTACACTGAATGTCTCCAGTTCAAAGAACTGTTTTGGCTAAAGAAACACAGTCATCATTCAGCTACTGAATTTGAAAACCTCAACAGTTTCAATGACAAAAAACCTTCTTAAAAAAAATTAACCCAAACAACATGATAAATGTCCATATAAAAGTAAAGTTTCAATTTAGTTTTTAATAATGGTTTAATGCCTTTTTTGAATTACTGGTTTAACCTAAATTAAAAAATATAATGTATTACACATACCATAATCAAAAGTTTGAAATATCATATTTCTTAAACAATAGGGAGAACGTTAACCACATTTAGTGAACATTTTTACATTCAAACCTGGATATTAAAATAAATGAAATGATTACTTTGAATCACTGTCTGTCAAGGTTCATGGTTCACATTTTGAGACAGATTCTTTTCTTAATGTAGTACTTAACTTTTGATAATTTTTTTAGAATTAATATTTGATCAGCTAATATGAGTCAGAATGCAGACTATCCTTTAAAAGGACACACTGTCTGTCTATGTAGCAACAGCTCCAAAGTATTTTTGGGCAGTTTGATACCTTTTATATCTGAAGTAGCCTTAACCAGAAAATCTAAAATTGATTCACAAAATGATATTTTTAAGACTTCAAAATGATAATTTTTAACAAATAAAATTGGCCTCAAACTAATAAAATCTGTAAGCAAATCAAAATGAAATATTAGTTTAACAACAAAAACTAAATATTTATTTATTAGATGCTGCCTCTCTTCATTGGTGATTTATTTTTAATTATAAAATTTCCAGCAGATATTTGCTTCAAGCCCTTGATATTTGAAATAGTTAGATACTTGATGAGGAAATTACACTTGCTTCTCAAATTATAAAAATCTCAGCTTTATGAAATGCATCTATTCATGAAAGTAATTTCTCTAATTGGTGATCAAAATGTAAAATTTATTACGATACTAATATCTCACTGGAGTGTATACATGTTTCTGAGTAATTTTTTAAAAATAAAACTTACAGATTCATAAGCAGATCCATTCCTTTGCACGTGATTGTTATAACGTTCTTTCCTAGGGAGTTCAGATTTCAGTAACCTCAGAATTAGGAAATGTAACACCTGAAATTGTTCACTATTCTACATGAACCTTATGGAAATTAGTGATTTATGCGTTTGTTTTCTTCCATGCATGCATGACTCTCCAACCTTGATTTTGTAGTGATGACTACATTTTGTAGTTAGGATCATTTCTACAGGGATCATTTTGAAACACATAAACACTCATCAGTACTGTTTCACTCTGATTTAGTAAATCAGAAAGGCTTTCCCTGCTTCCACGCATCCACCTCTGAGAGGTGCCTCAGCTGCATAACTGCATAACACCGATTTGTCTTTCTTAAATTAGTCATATTTCTAATATTTTATTTGATGATGTCACATTTGGGTTGACATTTTAGTGGGAATGGGAACTTGCTGCTAGTGAGAAATGGCATTGAATACTAGAGTCAGTATGAACAGGCTTTATTGACCCCTAGAGAAACAGCTGCCTTAATGTTTGGTGCACTTTACAGTGTATAAGTGAGTTTATTAGTGTTATGCTAAGTAACGTGAGCTTTTTTAGTTTAGTAAGAATTGCAGAAGCCACATGTTTATTGTGCCCAGCATTTTACCACAAAGAAAGAGGATTAAATTCTTTCCTCTCTTGAGGAATTGGGAGTTTTCTTCCTAAATGCTTACATACTATAGTACTGTTACTTAAAAGCTGTTTATGAAGCTGGAAGCATTCTAGTATACTGAGCTGTGTTGATGTATTTTGGAAAACAAAAACACAGTGAAGGATGAACTTCCATCAGTGTGTGTATTAAACCAGATACAGATGGTTGCAAGAAAACCTCTTTTTCAGAATATTCTCTTAGTAACAGCTGAGTCCTAGCTTGCAGTTTTGAAAATGACTTTTGCATGTTGGCTTCAGAGGTTTTCCATTGTCATATTCTTTTATAGCTGCAACTTCTTAACTATAGCTGATCAGACAAGCCCTGTGGTACCAAGCTGAAGTCTGTAACCTTGGCTGTTCAAATGGGCTGAGTTTGGTCAAACATCTATTTTATGTAAATGTAGAACACAAACATTTATTATGCATTGATGCACAAACTGCACATGCTGGTGCTTGAAGCAGCCAAGGTGGAATTCTGTGGAAAGCATATCTACATTTTAAGAAGCACTGGGACAGGAGTTAAGGACAGCTTTAATAGCTTTTTGCTACCACTTAATCTTTGGCGATTTCGATTTTAATTAGGGTTTAGCTCGTGGTGGGAGAAAAGCCGAAAATAACAAGTGCCAGGATAGGATTGAAGAATCCAGAATCACCTTTGGCTTTATGAAAGCTTGCCTTTGCTCAAGGCTTCACGTTCCCAAATGAGCCACCTGTCAATATATACATTTAATCCTCATTAATTTCATATAGTACATTGATGCGGAAATCCAGAAGGTGTAAAAGATTGTTTTAAACTATTGAAATACAATGTGTAACATGAAGGATGTAAGTTACTCAGCTTTCTGCTCCCTAAAGCAAACAGTGTTTGTCTTTAGTGTGAAATTTAACTGTAAAAACTACCTGTAATGTCAACAGATTATAGAAACTTATATTATTAATAAAATGGACCTGGGTTTAAGAGATTTTTTTCTTCAGAGGGGGTGTGAAGCTGTTCATTCTTCTGTTTGCGTCTGGGTTTGTCTTTCGATTTTAGTTTTTCATCTTCATATTTCCTCTGATTTGAAAACAAAATTAATTTTTATAATTTTATTGATGAAGCATTATCAAGTACAACCTAAATATAACTAAATCCTTTTGGATTTATAGATGAATATATTGTTGGCTAGGTTTTATTACTCTCTAATTATTTTAAATCAATGTTATATTCCTAGGAGGTGTTTAGTCTCCTGTGAACCTGAAGCATTCCCATTTGAACCTTGGAAGATCCTCAAAGAATGAGCGCTCTTGTGCTCTCCTAACCACAAGAATTCCTTAACAAACGTGAGTAAGGACCACTGAAGCCAAAGAACCATCACAGAATTAAGTAACTTTAGTTCTGTGAACATGAAAAGGTTTCTTTTTTGGTTCCCAAAGGAGATTATTTTATACTTTTTTTTTCCACAAGGGACAAAAATAACACATTAAATATCATTAAGAGCATTTTTCAAAGACTCTGAACTTCCAAATCAGAAAGAGAGAGAGAGAGAGAGAAGGAAAAAAAATATTTTAGTGTGGATTTCTAAGCAGCATATATACATGTTTTTAAGGCATCTTATTGTTGGCAGTGTTTTTTGTAAGCACCCTATGAAACTTGTTGTTTAACCCCTAAAGCAATCTTGTTCACATATCCAAAAAGGACATGAAATGCTTGTGCTGGTATAAAGTTTCTCTAAATAATTATTTTTTGAGCTATTTAAAGAATGTCCCCAAAAGCTCACAGTGCCTTGTTGGGATTTTTTTTTCCATGAAATAGCCATTATTTAAAATGAGTGGGAGAGGATAAATCTTTAAGGCCAGAGCTTGTGTAGCAGTTCAAGGCTATTCCTCTTCAAGAACGCGTCAGGAATGAAGTAGTTGTGTGTGGAAACACAAAAGATCCTTTCCACAGTGTTGGTTTCAATCACCTATTCTAGCATATTTAACTAATTGTGTGGTGGACCTGTACTCTCACATACACCTATTCAGTCAGTGGGATTTACATGTACTTTCTTTCTTGCATTTTCATTCCTTGTGTCCCAACTTAGTAGCCCTAAGGTGTGGGTTGGTGGATGTGGCATACTCGGTCCTGGAGACACCCCCTACATGTTTTGGGTGTTTGCTCACACAGCTCCCTGAGGAGCAGAGCCTGGAGGAGGGGCGGGGGGTGGGTTCCTATTCCTTATGTTGGGGGTCAGTCCTTTTTGTGTGTGATGGTGCCTTCAGAGTAATGAATATTTCTGTTTCTGAACAATGATAAATCTTCTGAGAAATATGTGTAGGTTATATTTTTAAATTTTTGTCCTTTTTCGCTAAGCCTGTGAAATACTTTGGCTCTGATACAACTTGACTTGAATAATATCTTATCCTGAGTCTTCCTCTAAGGCAGTGCATATTCCTGCCAGTACTGTAGTCATCTTTTGGGAACTACATGTGGGTAAGCACTTGTATGTAAGCCATTATACTGCTGTAACTAATGCATACAAACAATTCTTCTCTTTACATTAATAGTCTTAAAAGTGGATATGTAGTGGGAAGGAAAATTCTTAAGGGAGTCCAGCATAGCTTTGTCAGTTCAGACTGAGCCATACTGTTTTCCAAAGGGCTCAACACATAGTCTATATACTGTGCTTTCAGTGTATGTTTGGATCTCCTTTTACTGCTTTTCCTAGAATGTACTGTTCTATAAGCAAATGCCCATGTGTGATTTTTAAGATGTGCTGGGAAAAAAATAAAACAATACCAAAACCATTCATTGTTACGGAAATTGTTGCATTTTTTCATGTTGATTCCATCTAATCTTTACAGTCTGTTCCGGTAAGTAGCCTCTCTAGTAGTGAATGACAAGTGCACAGATACTGATTTTGTCCCTGCCTGTGGCTCCCACACTGGAGGGAAGGTTGTAGTTGTCTGGGCTCTGAAATAACTGAAGATTGGACCTGTCGAACACAGTCTTACTTGACACGTTTAAATAATAACTTGCCATACTAAGAGTTTAGCTCTTATATAATAAGTTAGTTATAGTTAGTTAAAGAAAGCAGTTTTCTGCTGGGCTCATATAAGGCTCAGACTGAATGAACCTTAGAAATCATCTCATCTTTTTCCCAAACACAATTGGTATCTGACCATCCTACCCCTCAGACCACAAATAGATCACCAGTTTTTCTGAACATGTGCTGTGACCACATGGGAATTTACTGCTTTTCCAGCAAGCCTTTTCCCAGTTTCTGAAATCTTCCAGTATTGAGGTTTTTACTTATAAGACTGAAATCTGTTTCCCCCTTCTATCCATTAACGTAACTTCTGTCTTGTGTAGTCATGAAGAATTGCCCAGTTGCTCTGTTGAAGGGCAGCTCTGCAGGCATTTAAAGACAGCTCACATTCCCCCAGATCTTCTTCAGTCACCTCTTGCTCCTGTCAGTTCTAGACCCTTCATCATCCTAATCTCTCTCCATATGTGCCCTTTTGATGTTCTTAAAGTGAGATGTCGAGTTCTGAATGTTCCAGAATAGGACCAATGATTCCCTTATTCCTTATTCCAATATTCTTTAGTCACTCTTGCATTTTTGGTGGACAGTGGACATTGCACTGTCATCTCACACTGAACTTGAATTTAATAGTTTGTCTTTTCTGCATGTGCCACTTTGTCCACATCTCCATGGAGGCTGATTTTTTATTTTATATTTTTATTGGAGTATAGTTGCTTTACAATGTTGTATTAGTTTCTGTTGTACAGCAAGGTGAATCAGTTATACATATACATATATCCCGTTTTTTAGATTTCCTTCCCATTTAGGTCACCACAAAGCATTGAGTAGAGTTCCCTGTGCTAAACAGTAGGTTCTCATTAGTTATCTATTTTATACATAGTAGGTATATATGTCAATCCCAGTCTCCCAATTCATCCCACCCCCAGCTTCCCCCCTCGCCTCAGTATTCATAAATCTGTTCTCTACATCTGTGTCTCTATTTCTGCTTTGCAAATAAGTTCATCTGTACCATTTCTCTAGATTCCACATATAAGCGATATTATACGATATTTGTTTTTCTCTTTCTTCACTCTGTATGACAGTTTCTGGGTCTATCCACGTCTCTGCAAATTGCACTGTTTTGTTCCTTTTTATGGCTGAGTAATATTCCATTGTATGTACGTACCACATCTTCTTTATCCATTCCTCTGTGGATGGACATTTAGGTTGCTTCCATGTCCTGGCTCTTGTAAATAGTCCTGCAATGAACATTGGGTTGCATGTATCTTTTTGAATTATGGTTTTCTCTGGGTATATGCCCAGGAGTGGGATTGCTGGGTCATACGGTAGTTCTGTTTTTAGTTTTTTAAGGGACCTCCATGCTGTTCTCCATAGTGGCTGTATCAATTTACATTCCCACCAACAGTGCAAGAGGGTTCCCTTTTCTCTACACCCTGTCCAGCGTTTATTGTTTGTAGATTTTTTGATGATAGCCATTCTGACCAGTGTGAGGTGATACCTCATTGTAGTTTTGATTTGCATTTCTCTGATAATTAGTGATGTTGAGCATCTTTTAATGTGTTTTTTGGCCATCTGTAGGTCTTCTTTGGAGAAATGTCTATTTAGATCTTCCCCCCCATTTTTTGATTGGGTTATTTGTTTTTTGATATTGAGCTGCATGAGCTATTTTGTTTATTTTGGAGATTAATCCTTGAGGCTGACTTTTTTAAAGCCTCATTACTTATATTTATTCTTACTAAAATGTGTATCTTACTGTATTTAGTTCCAGATTTTCAAAATTTTAGAATCTTGACTCTTACCCAGAGTATTTTTTGTCCCATCCAGATTTGGGACATCAATAGAATTGAGACATGTACTGTCTGGATTCTCAACCAAGTAATGGCAGGCATCTGCAACACACAACAAGGGCCTGCCTAATAACACATCCAGGAAAGAGCATTCAGGGTTCAGCTAGCGCACATTTCCACTTGACATGCTCTTGTGTTCACCTCATATTTTTACATTTTGTCAACAAATAGGCCTTTTTTCAATGAATCAGCGTTTATGCCAGACAAACATTAAACATACAAATGACGTCTACTTGGATTTAACATCGCCAGCTGCCAGACTGAAATCCTTTGCTAAAGCTTGCTGCTCCGATTTCCTGTGCTACCCTATCAGAAAAACAAATGAAGTCTTTAAATGCCATCACATTTACTTTTGCCTGTGTTTGCCTTCAGGGGCATGTCTCTTTCTTTTTCAATATACTCGTAAACTCATCTTGTGCTGCATTTTCTGATGTGATCTGTTGACTGGGCGTAGTATTGACTGATGGACAACCTCTGAATCCATTCTTGCATAGTTCTGTCACATCCTTTGTACTTCATTGTGTCCACATTAGATCTGGAAAGATAATTTTTTTAAATGACTGAAATTTGTCACTGTAAAGCTGTGAAATAACTTAGGAGAAGGTGGAGTTCTGAGTCTAAGAACACAGTGAAAAGGGTTCTATTCTGGAAATTTTGCAGGTGCTCCATTTTTCTCTACCAAACTACTAGTCACTTTTCCTATTTGGGCCTAATATCTTTTGTAAAATGAATAACTCTGAGCTCCCTTCTAAGTCAGTCTCAGTGATTCTGATGAGTCTCTGTATTTTTGCCAAACACTACCCTAGAATTGATTATAGCATTAATAATTTATTTTTTAATTTAACCATTATTAGCCAGACACTGCTGGGCACTTAACCCTCGACAAGAAGTTCTAATTGTTATCACAACAACCCTGTGAAATGTATGGTATCGTCCCCTTTTTTCCGGTGAAATAACTGAGATTTAGCAACGTTGAATAACACACACTGTTAGTAGCTGGGAAGTGGCATTGCCAGGAGATGGAGCCAGGTCCGACAAAATCCAGTCTCTGTGCTGGCTGCTTCACTGCTCTAGGCTGCTTGTGCTGGGTAGTAAGTCTTTTGTATACAGAATTTCTGCTTTTTAAAGTAGATTGTTAAGTCATTGCCCTCCACAGAAGGGCACAAGTACAGAGGGGAAACAGCTGTCTTCATGACTACATGCCATAGAAATACCAGGAAGCCTTCTGTCCCAGATGCTGTCGTGCTCTGTAAATGTGTAATCCCTGCATTGATGCCTTTATAGATTTAATATGAAACTCATGAAAGGAAGTGCTGTGTTTGATGGACTTAATAACTTTGCATTTTTATAACTTTAATATTGTATTCCTTTGAGCTGTACTTAAAAATGTAAGAGTAACCTGTTACTATAAGTTATACATATTCCTGTAGAGAGACTAGAAACTGAAGACTATTTAAGATTAAAGAAATGTTTTATTATAATCTAAGACCAATCTAGGTTCTTTGGAAAGTCACAGTTCCTTAAAACTGCTAATTTAAGAATTAAGGTTGCTGCTGAAGGATTAGGGTACTCAAAAAGTTGCATATATTTTATAATTAGAATGAAGGTATAAGTATAGAGCTTGATGGTTACAGTCATGGTGATTATGTGGTTGGACAACCAAGAACCCAGAGTTACTGGCACATTACAAAATGTGCTTTTTAACTAATACTAAGGGTATATAGCCCAATAAGTGGAAACGAAACCCCCAAATGTCACATTAGTCCCAGTGGTAGGTCAGCAGGGGATAAGAGGCAGTTAGTGAATGGTGGATAGTGAGCTGCAAGTCACACCATTGGTAGGAAGCTGCTCAGTGTGGCAGAGAATACCCTCAGGAAAGCACAACCTCCCAGATGTTTCCAGATCACCAATAGTCATTAAAAAAAAAAAAAAAGACAAAGGAACATAAGACCAAAGATTGTATTTAAAAATGCTGATGTTCACCAGAAATGAAAGGTTTGTCTTTGGTGATGTTATCCTTTTAAAATCAGTTAGTATAGATAGCCATATTCTGCTTACCTGAACAGGCTTCCAGCACTGCTAACCCTCCGAATGCCAGTGTGGAAATGAGCCCAAGCAAGGATTATAGGGCAGAAGGGTCAGAAAGTTACTCTCTTAACACTTCCCCTCCAAGCCATTTGCCCTTTCTTTAAAAAAAAAAATTTTTTTCTCATTTGCCCTTTCTTATCTCACTAGAAGCTTATTTACTTGGGCATCTACCCCATAGCCCTCAACAAACACACAAATTGTTCTAACCTCAGGCCAAACCTATCACTGACAATTCTGTTTGGATTCCACCTGAGGTGCTCCTCTGAGGTCTGAGAGGCCATACCTCTATGTTCCTCTATCACCCCTTTGGGAGGGAGTGTCATCTTCTATGATTACAGCTGTCTCATTGCTCGATGATCTCTGCCATCCCCACAGTTTTCCCAGTTCCCAGTTGTCTGCTTCTCATGAATGGGTCAGAGTTAGCCACTCTACACCTGACCTTCACAGATGACATTAGTGTCAATATCCGTGCCACAGCTGAGGGCAAATTCAAAGAGGGGCTGCCATGAGAAATATGAATCCTTTTGTAGGCATGTCATGTCACTGATCAAATGAGTCTGCTTGGTTGTTCTGCACAGAATAAGTTTTTGTTTATGTCTGAGAAAATGGAAATAACTACTTGGGTACAACAAACACATGGGTATATTCTGAACATTTGTGTGGAGATGGGTTGACTAAGGTTATGGAATAATGGATTTAATATTTGATCTTTTTAAAATACACTCTGCAGATATTATGAAGAAATCTTGAAGGAGCAAAGGCTTGAGAAATATAGGGAAATCTTTTTTTGTCAAGAAAAGTGCTTTTAGCACGGAGTACATGAAGTTCTAGGAGCATAGAACAAAGCTTTTCATCAGAGCTTTAGGGATGAAAGCCTTCATTCAAATGGCAATGTGGAGTCATCATAAAGTCACTTGCCTATTAGTATCAATAAGCAGAGGTGAGTACTTTGAAGGTGAATTTAAAAGAAGTATATCCTAAAAATAAAGAACAGTAAGTGCCTGGGGAGTTAGACCCTTCCCCAGTCTCCTCCAGGGCTCTGATGGCTGGCCAGTTTTGTAGGCTTGGTTCATGAGTCTTTGCTGTTGCCAGGCAGCAATCTATAAATCCTGGTGGGTGCCTCTCTGGAGAGCCAGTGTAAGGAAGGGGACAAATGCCACCACGATTGACCTTTATTCCTTTTACTCAGTGGTAGGAGCAGTCAGGATTTCCTGATGCATTACTAACCAGGAAATCCCAACTGCCCAGCAGCAAGGGGTTAAAAACTGTTCTGAAAAGCTTTTTATATTCTGAAAAGCTAAATTACACATACATGCAAACCACAAACACACAGCACCTGGGTAAATAAAGTGTGGTTGAATAAAGGCTGGGCTATTGGCAAAAGGGAATCTGGAAAACATTTGCTTTTGGGTGGTTAACATTACTTACATTTTATGCTTTTTTTTTTAAAGAAAAAAAGAGGAAATGTGCAAAAAACTTTTTTTTAACATGGCTGTTAAAAAATAAGATTTCAGTTCATTTACTTTCCAAATCTTAAGGGGCTATGAAGATTGAGAGTGCACAGAGCTACTGCACAAAGCAGCAGCAATACTTTTAGTACAAAAGTTGTTAAAGAACATTTCCCAGTGATGGAATTGTGCTAAGGGATGCACTGAAGAGGTCATTAAACACTGATTGTCCTCCCAGTGTGGGCTCAAACGTCAGCGGTAAATGGTATCAGCTTACATAATTAGATGAAAAGTGCTATAAATTCAAAACCATTGGACTTCATAATAAGCCACATTTTCTGATAGATCTAATAGAATTTGAGCACCCAGGAGGTCATGCTACAGAGGATTTATGCTGAGTACCTATGTGAGTCCCTGTCTGGGTACCTATGTGGCTAAGTGATTTCTCCTTGAAGGAAAGAAATCATCATCTCATCATGGCAGGGGTTCACTATCTTTCAGTAGAATGCTATTAGATTGAACCATAAAAAAATGCTAGTTTTGTAGTTCAAACACTTCCAAAATCAGCAATTTCATATAATTCAAGCTACTTTGTTTTTCTCTAAGTCAGGTCGAGTTGGGGTTGATTTATGGAGAGAAAAGGGGTGGGGAAACAAATAGTAAAGCTCTTGTATGGTTCAGAAAATAAAAATGCCTAAGCAGAATGAGTGGGGTTTTCATTGGAAGGGTTGTGGGCATGGCCTAGCGTTATGAATCTACCAGATGAGGTTTCGGAATCGACCTTTTCATCTGTGATGGAGGTGGGAGAGAAGTTTGGTGGGATCATGGGAATAGTCTAGATTTTTCCTTACCTGAGAGGCCACCACACAGGAACAACTCCAGCATTAACATATCCTAAATTGCAAACACAAAGGTAGGAATTAAGAAAACAGTTCTCACGATACCTCTGCTATTCCTCATTGTTAAATAAGAGCACAGTTATGAAAAAACAGTAAATATATCTTGTTCATGTATTCAAATTATTAACAAACGGAACCAAAGAAAACCATGTAAAATTCTTGCTTTGACAATTGTTTATTGTTTCTAAACCACAGCACCATAATTTTGTTAAGGGTATAAGATCTCCCAGTGACTCTTGAATGTTTGAAAAAAAAAAAAACACCAAACATTTATAACGTATTTTGGTTACATAAAGCATTACATTTATATTGAAAAACCCTGACAAAACACCCTAAGGGCTATCTAATATGTATGCATTAAAATTAATATAATAATGAGGGTAGGCTGTGAGAATAGGACACAATCCCTGAGGTTCTTATTAAAAGCCTAGAAATCCTATACCTTAACTACTGAGTTCTGGGCCTGATAGTGCCAAGTCCCTGGATAACATAATCCTTGTGCAGGGGACTTTCAAAATGCACAAAGTACAAATGATAACAAAGGAGATGGAACATAGGTGCTAACAATTTCTAATAGAAATAGTGTCCCCATGCAGTTTTGAATTTTTCATAAGTCTTTCTAGGTGTCAAAGTTCTTATATTTCACTTTGTGAAGATTTTAAAAACAAAATATTAGTTAGTTTTATAATTTTAAAGTGTACGAAGTTCAACATGTAATAAATCTAAAGAGGCCAATAGCTAAATACAGATAAAAGAGTGAAAAACAGATGTAAAGCCATTATGATAAGGCCACTGTCAGACATTACTACATATTCCAACCTATAATCTCATAAATCAAAGCTTTTAGTTGTCTGGATTCATAAGTGACTGTATTCTTTCCAATATGCATTCTTTCTTCTTCCAGGGGTTGTTCAATAACAGCAGGTATGTTCCTGCCATAAAGTTCACAGTGTTCTAGAAACTGGACACATTCTTGAATAACACTGTCACGAAGCATGATGGTGTGTTTTGACATGTTTTCTAGTAATGACAGGAAGCATCTTTTGGCGTAATACCAGGTATCAGTTCCCAGTTTTTTATTATAAGGTTCCAAGCTTTTGATAACCCGAGAAATACCAAAGTCATAATTTCCTTTGGCACAATAGAGCGTCCCTATCACCAAATTCACAATGCAGAGATGGTAGATTTTCTTATCTGGGTCCTCATAGGAGAGCTGCTCTTCCTCCTTTTCAATCTTCCTCATCAACTCCTCGGCTTCTTCGTTTTGACTTGTCATAATATATGAAACACACAGGTTAGCCAGCACAATAGCACTGACATTCAGGATGTTGTCATAATGCTTCTTGACTATGGGCTCATAAAAACCTATGGCTTCTGTGTATTTGTTTTCCTGCATGAACAGAACATGAGCCACATTCAGCTTCCACACATCATGATCATTACAGAATTCCACAGATTTGCGGAAGATCTTTTCCACCATTCGATAATTTTCAAGGTTCCAGTAGATTTTGGCCTGGGCCATCAGCACAGGAATATATTTCTCAAGGGTGTCATCATATTCATTCACTGCCTTTTTGACAGCTTCATCATCTCTGTTGTGTCTTGCTTCCTGCACTTGTATGGTGAGTTTCCGGAGCTGTTCAGTCAGCATCCCTGCTAGCCCATCAAGCTTAACGAAAGCCTCTTCAGGAGCTGTCTGGCAAGTGATCGTGGCATCCAAGAAGTCATAGAGATAGGGTGTGAGGAACTTGTAAGTCAAATGGGCATTCTCTGCCAGGACATCTGCTGCCAGGTCAAAATACTCATATTTACAGTAGAGCAGCAACAGGTTGCCAAAGGTCTCTGGGGGAAAGGGATTCTGTTGGAGCAAAAACTGTAGCTTCTCAAACCCTTCTGTAGGCCTGGCATCCATGTTCATTAGCGCCTGGTTGTGCAGGGTCACAGGGTCTAACTCTTCCTCTGCCCTCGGAGGCATATCCGTGAGGGCTTCCTGGGCCGCCTCATAGTTTCTCAGTTGGTATTCTATGGCGGCCTTGAGGTTGAAGGCTTCCACCAGAGCGGTCTGGTGAAGGACTAAGGTGTTGCCAACACTTCGAACATCAATGCCCTCAGTGGTCATGCCCACACCCAGCTCTGGGTGCTGGCGGATGCCACGCTCAATAATGTCGGCGATATGCTTCAGCGCCGGGGCGTAGTGCCGGCTGCTGTAATAGGCCAAAGCCAGGTTGTAGGAAAGGTCAGGCCGGTAGCCCGAAGCCTGCAAGGCAGCAGAGAACTTGGAACACGCAGCTTCATAATGTCCCTCCTTGTAGAGCAAACAGCCCAGGTTGACCTGGCCATTGAGCTCGTTCTCGCCCCCGCTGTCTTCTCCTCCTTCCTCACTCAGTAGCTGCTCCACCAGGCTCCTGGCCGCGGGCAGATCGCCCTCGCTGTACTTGATCGCGGCTTGGAGACGGAGGACCCCGTGGTGGTAGGCGGGGTTGTCCAGGAGGAGGAAGGCGACGCGGGTGGCCTCTGGGTAAAGGCAGGCCTTGTATAGGGCCTGGGCCTGGTAAAGGCGGTACTGCTCCAGCTCCGGGTGCAGCTGACCCAGCTGCTCATAGCACTCGGCGGCCAGCGCGAACTCCTGCAGGCGGTAGTAGCAGTAGCCCAGCAGCGACAGGCCGGCGCGGCTTCTCGGGCTCCGCTGGAGCTCTCCGCCCAGCAGCTGCACGGCCTCGGCGTAGCGGGCATCCCGGATGAGCCGGTACACGACCGCGGTGAACTCCCCGTCGGGGATCTGCGCACCGCCCAGCCGTGCCATAACCGCTGCCGTGGTTGTGCGTGCTCGTTACCACGGCAACAAGCCAACCGGAAACGTAGGTCTGCAAAGAATGTTGAGGGTTTTGTGGGCCTTTTTTTTTTTTTGCGTGCTCCCAAAGTTACTTTGCAGCAGAACGACCAACCTGGGATTTAAAACAATCACGAATATGAGTGTGCCTATTACTGACCTGGCCTCTGAAGACTGCAGAGTGTGAGCGGCGTTAGAGGGGAGAGGAAACGTCTCTGGGCCGTTCAGAGACGGAAAAACTCTACTTCCCGGCATGCACCGGTCCGATGGCGCCGGCGTCAGGACGTGGCCGTGCTGCATGCTGGGAGGCGTAGTCTCTGCCGCACGGACCTTCGGGTGAGGTCGCGCCGTCGCCTTCCCTTCGTATGGTAAATAAGGATTGTTGTGTCACCTCGTTCCCTGGCGCTGGGGAGGAAGGTTTATGGTCCGAAGTCCCTTTCGTTTTTGAGCCTTATGCACTGTGCAATGCATACAAATATTGTCGTTCCACGTTATTTTAGTGAAAGAGACGGGAATGGGTAAAGAGGAATGAATGTCAGCTTCGTATTCTCCCAGAATTAGAGTAGAGCTTCTTTGAGCCGCTCCAAGGGCACACTTTCTAAGAAGAAAATAGTACAGCGACCAGGAGTTCTTATTCTGTCGTTTCCAGTTGACAGCAGGAAAGAGTGCTTTGGATTTTATCTGGTATTTGGAGAGGTTTGGCTTTAGTTCCAAGCGCCTCTGCATCTCACCGTACCGCCATTTTCCAAAACTACAAATATTACTGAGTTCATATTAGCGTTTAAACTTGGCCCTACATACTGCCTTGATCCTCCAAGTTTCACTACGAGGTAGAAACATTGGAGAAATCCATGACCTCGTGTTTTCCAAGAAGGGTGGAGGGGAGGAGGAAGCACGACCCAAAGTGTTCCTTTTTCTATGTACTGTTACTCTTTTACCTCTCCAACCTACTTAGTCTCTGATGTGTGTGTGTGTGTGTGAGAGAGAGAGAGAGACAGACATCCAGCCTGTACTTGTCAGGCTTTAATAATGTTTTTGGATATCGTTATGCTGATAAACAGTGGCTTTTCCTTCAGTTAAAATAAAAAGAAACTTTTCCTACACTTTAATTTTTTTTCCCCTCAGATTCTTAGTTTGAAGATCTCTGTGGAAATTTGCTGGACTGTACAAGAAACCATTCTGGATTTTCTTTTGTTCCTTTGTCATGTATTTGGAATAGATGCTCTAGATTCCATGGTACTACCTTGGGGGCTATTTTTGTATAAATTCTTTTGAATTTAATAGTGCCCATTATGGGGCAGTGAAAAACTAGGGACTTAATTATCCTACAAAATTATATTGGATCACTAATTAGAAAAAATACCCATTGTTTAGACTGATCTGGAGACTACAGAATTTGGGGGAAATGAATACAATTTTTCAGTCAAGAATTAGAGAAGCAGACAAGATAGCAAAAGACAAAACTGGCTTATCCCAGTGAGGTAGTAGTATGTGTGCAGTTTTCAAGATTATAAATATATGTAATATTATTGCATATATAAATATTACATATATAAGTATATGTAATATATGAATATTTGTCATATGCAGTTCCTCCGCTGGTGGCCTGATGTGAGGGGGTTTTCTTTCATAGTCTTCTGTGATTTCCATTGGCCTTGCTACCACCCAGGATAAACATAGTTCGACTAAAAGCATGTCTTTGCTATATAATTAAAGACTTCAATGCAAATCCATTATCTGCCTCCTTAATAGTATTGCTACCTATAAATCTTTTCTGTATGTGTATTTTGGAGCCAACATCAACCATATTTATTGCACGACACTCTATTAGACTATTTACACATATTATCTCTAATCTTAATAATCAGCCCATATTCTACATATCACAGATGGAGAAAAGAAGCAGCTAAACCATGAAATCCAAAAGCTAAGTTCATTAGGAGATAGTGACTGATGAATTAATTCAATCTATATATCACATAAGGGCCCGGCTTTGAGGGAACACTAGTGTCTTGCTTTCTTGGTTGTTATTTTCCCGTTAAAACAAATCAAGCAACTGGGTTAGGATAGCAGAATTTGAACTTCCTTCCCTGAGTTGCAACTGTGAGCAGATGTTAGGAAGTGATAAGTGGGAGGTGGTGAAATTCCTAGTCACCTGTTAGAGCTAAAAAGAGACTTCAATAGGGCATCTGAATGCTACACTGTGAAGCGATTGACTTCATGTACTCATACATTCTTCTCCCTTGCTGCCAAGGTTGCCAAAGCTGTGTTTTTCTGAATTCTGAGACTGGACAAGGAACCTTCCACTGCATGAATACCAAGAAAGGGACAAACTGCACCCATTCCAAAGGGGTTGAGTGGGCCACCCAAGATTCCCAGAGAAAACAGGTAAGGAAGACCGCTGTAATCTGACTCCGAGGCTTCTTATTCTCTGGCTGCAGTTCTTTCTGGTCTTCAACCTAAAAGAGGTACATGGTTTGAGGGATGCACCGAGTGCTGCTGAATGATCAAGGAATAGGGTGTCTTCTCCTTTATGCTTGCCTGATTGACACTTAGCTCTAGGGGAAAAAATTATCTAAAAGGCTCAATCTTTTAAAATTCTTACGTATTTTAGGTTTTTTTATATTGAGATGTTACTTTGGGTAAGTTGTTATTAAATCAAGATAAGAAGACAGAACATGAAAACTGGAAATTGCCTTTTATATGTTTAGTCTATCAGTCTGATTTTCAGAGTTGTGTTTGCGTCATGAAAGCATTCACCTTCAAATGCTTCTTGGGGATATAAGCAAAATAGAAGGACTCTGCTCTCCCCCAGATTTCTCTGATTTTGTGTGGCTGCTGAAGCGGGCAGGAGGGAGACGTTCTGTGCCTTCCTCCTTATTTCATGTGCTGCTGTTCCTGAGGCCTGGCTTGGAAAAAGCAGGACATTCGGCTTAGACAGATGGAGGGCAGGGTCATTTGCAAAATAAAATGAGTGCACAAATCACGCTGTGAAATTGGCATGACCATCCCTGCTGCTGTGATAGACTGACTTTTATTTAGTCTATGGCAGGCAGTTGGGGAATAGATTAGCTTTGGGGGGGAGGGTGGGGGAGCCGTAAAAGAAGGTCCTTCAATTAATGATGGTAATTCAGGAAAGTAATAAATGAGGTGGAATTTTTTAAATGTCATAAAGGATCATTTTGTTTCCAACAGAATCTTGAAAAGCTAGAGTATATATCAAAAAGTTTGTGTATTGTACCATTTCTAGCAATAAGAAAGCATTTGGTGGTTGCAGTAAAAAGATTTAGTGCCTACTGAAAGAAATTAGACTTTAGAAAAATGGTGTTGGGCTCAGGTGGATTTTGCTGCATAATGGGAGACATGTTTACCATGTAGGGAATTCCATTTGGGCAAAATGTATAGGGGCTAAAAGCATGATGTTTGGTTCTTAACATGCTTGTGTTTCTGCCTATCAAAGTGTGAGATGATCAAATCCCATGTATATTCTATTTGGCATTCTCTTTTAAAACTAATTGGAAATGATTGTTTTATGTATCTTGTAAAAATAGCCATATCTTTTTGACATTGTTTTTCTATGAGTGTTTCAACCACAGCTGTGGTTAAACATCTTCTATGATAAAGGAAGGCCTTCTGCAGAATCATTTTCCAAGTTGTTATTTCTGTCTTCTATTCATTTCGGGCCATTCTATACAGGATGGCAGATTGAGAGGCTCAGCTTCCTTGCTTCCTCTGGAGTCCAGCTTTATTTTTTGTCTCCGTGTGTCCATTGATGATGATAAAACCGACCCTTCTTCCACCACCTCTCACCTCTCATCCCCCTCCACCCTATAATCAGGGAAGAAAAGAATAAATTAGTGCCAAATGTGTAATGTAGTTTACTGACCTTTAGGAGCATCTGTTCAATCTTTTAAGACTTTTGGAAAAGACTGTATGAATCAACACTTGGGAACGTTTATGCTCAGATGGTGAGAAATTTAACCTCATTGAGAGCTTAATCTTTTTTCTCTGATAGTTCCAGCTCTATTAATATTTTAGATGGTAATATATTTCCTTCTTGATTTATCTTGCTTTTGATCAAATGGGTTTCTATTTCAAGGCTTATGGTGTTATTATCCAAACTAATTTATTAGGCAGAACACAATAACATTATGATTTGTAAAAAGGAATTAGCAGAGAACACACAATTTTGGGTACTGCCATTGAAAAATTCATTCCTTGCAGTTGGAGTGTGCTGTGGAATGCACTGTTACCTAAATCAGATCATTTGAGCCTTTTTCATTGCTCTCATTTCCAAGAGGCAAGAAATGATTCGTAATATCACTTCTTTCTTCCAAGACTGGTACCTTTCATAGTCAGATATATTCTGTCTATGCTTTTTTCATTTCTACAGTACAGCTATGGATGGGGAAGGTCTTTGAATCTGTGGTCAGAAGATGATATTCCTAAAAGAAGAATGTCATCAGCCTCTGAACACATTTTCTGGCTTGCAAAGCCTCCAAAATGTTTTTCCAGCAGAGAGCCATCCATGATGGTGTTGATAACCAGCTATCCAATTGTCTGAAAAGTAGTGTACTAGTTTTCAAGGCTTTCTCCGTGGAGAGTTATGGAACACACACCCAGGGCCTGTGCTGGTGGACTAAGAGACCAACTCAGAAACCAAACCTGTTCTTCAAGCCTCCTGCTCCCACATTCCCCTGGTCCAAAGAATCAAGTTCTGACAATTCTGCTTCTGAAAATACCTCAACTCTCTATACTTCTCTCCAATTTCTACTACCATTGCTCTGGTTTCTGCCACCACCATCTCTCTCCTGGATCTGCAACACTTCTCCTAAATGGCTTTCCCTCATCTCTTCCTAGAACTCTTCCAAAGATTTCAAGGCATTTTATCTCCCTTCTTATTTCAGAGTTTTACTGTGGGGACCTCATTAAGCCTTTAACTTTTAGGTTTTGTCCTTCTCTGGCCTTGGCAAATGGAACCCTGCAACCTTGCCTTCTATATGTAAAGGACCTATAAAAACAAAAAACAAAGAAATAAACAAAAAATTGATCAAGACGTGAAAATGTCCCCAGGTGGCATAACATATTTGAAAGAGGCTAATTTGGTATAAAACCACCTGAAGTCAAATCACTGTTCTGCCATCACCAACAATGTAGACATGGAAAAGTTTCTTAACCTCACTGAATCATGGTTCCCTTATGGGTAAAAGAGACCAAAATAATTTCTTTGTTCAAGATAATACAAAGCATCTGGCCCATAGTAAATACTTAATATACTTTATCTATTATTATTACATAAATGGAGCTATTGAGATTCCTTGGGAATCTTTAAATTAGAGTATTTTAGGCTTAAACAAGTATGGACCAAAATTACCGAGTTAAACATCTGCCATCCAGGAGTAGACGTTCTCCTGATACTTCAGATGTTGTATTCCTGAGTGCCTGATAAACTCCGGAACGTGGAGGGCAGTTATCTGGCATAAACTAGTGTCTTCATTAAACCTGATTCTTCAAGAAATTAAAGTACCAAGTTAAATAGTGTATTTTGTTATTTCGACAAATTAATGAGTGCTTACTCTACCCAAGGCACTGTACATTGTGGAGAATTCAGAACCTTCAAGAAACATACATACAGTCCAGGGGAGATACTACAAATACATTAAAAAAAAAATCACAACCCAGGCGATATACGCAGTGCCTTAAGAGTGATATAACATGACATGGAGGGTCAGAATTTATAATAAAAGTGAACCCTCATTTGGCTAGAGCAGTGTTTTGCAACCCTATCAGGTACCTTGTTCCTCCCTTTTATAACAAATATCTTCCAAAGCCCTCTTTACTATTTTGAAATGAAGTTTATATATAATATATAACATCTATAATATATAACATCCTGCACACATAATTTGTTTTCTCTTTTGTCCTCATTTTTCTTTACTTCTTTCTTTTCATCTTTCTTTTAAACTGTAGGTGCATGAGCTGACTAATCATAATCCTTGATCGTTGACACACTCTCCATTAGTGATCTATGTATGGTCCCCTTCTAGTCTTCTATTTGTTTAGCTAGTTATTTTAAATAATGTAAGAATTACCAGTGAAATCGCCCCCCAACAGAAAAGATAGGACCTTTACCATAACCTACATCTGACTCTGGAGATGCAGATGGCTCCTGAACAATCCTTCTGTGTCCCTTGTCCTGGGTAGCCATTACCCTGAATTCCATATTGGTCATTGTCTTGCTTCCCTTTTTACATAATTTCATTGAACCTGTATGCATTTTTTGAACATATTTTTATTTTAATTGTTTTAGCCTTATGAAAAAAGTTCACGGAGCATATACTCTTTTCAGTTACTGTTGTAATTCTGAGATTAATCCATATCGTTACATGTGGCAGTGTGGTTCAGTGGTTTTAACTGCTCTACTGTATAACATTGTGTGAATATTCCATGATTTACTCACTCTTCTGTTGATGGGCATTTGGGTTGTTTCTAAATAGTTACTGTTTGAAAAGTGCTGCTATGGACATTTCTGTACATGCCTCTTGGTATACATGTCAGGAGTTTTCCTGTATATAAACCTAGAGGTGGAATAATTATTGTGTCATTAGGGTATTGGCATGTTTAACTTTAGTAGATAAAACTTTAGTAGTTTTCCACAATAGTTGCTCTAATTTAATTCCCACCAGAAGTGTATAAAAGATTCTATAAATTCATATTATCTCTAATACTTCATATTGTTAGAATTCATGTTTATTGGCCATATGTAGTTTCTCTTTTGTGAAAAGCCTGGTCTTTTGCTCATTTTTCTACTAGGTTGTTAGTGTGTGTTTTTTAAAATTGATATTTAGGAGCTCTTTATATACTCATGATACTAATCCTTTATCAGTTACATGAATTGCAAACATCTTCTTCCAGTTTGTAATGTTTCACTTTCTTTAAGATAAAGTACTTAAGTTTAATGTAGTCAAATTTATTAATTTTTCCTTTTGCAGTCAATGCTTTTTATTTTTGTTTTAAAAACTTTTCCTTACTCCATGGCTAAATTCTATTCACATATTTTTTTAAGTTTTGTTTCTGCACTTAAATTTTCTTTTTTTTTTTTTTTTTTTTGCGGTACGCGGGCCTCTCACTGTTGTGGCCTCTCCCGTTGCGGAGCACAGCCTCCGGACACGCAAGCTCAGCGGCCATGGCCCACGGGCCCATCCGCTCCGCGGCATGTGGGATCTTCCCGGACCGGGGCACGAACCCGTGTCCCCTGCATCGGCAGGCGGACTCTCAACCACTGTGCCACCAGGGAAGCCCCTGCACTTAAATTTTTAATACATCTGGAGTATACATCATTTAATACATCATTTTGTATATGATGTGAGGAAGAGATGCAATTTGATTTTTTTCCAAAATGGATAACCCTTTTTTCTCAGGTCCATTTATTGAACAGTCTCTCAGTCCACCTCAATTTGACATGCCTCTTCTATAATATACAAAGTTACATATACGCATAGGCCTGTTTCTGGGCTCTCTGTTCTATTCCGTTGTCAGTTTATCAAGTTTTGGACCAACATTTTCTTAATTTCTGTAGCTCCATTAAAAATCCAAATATGGTTGGGGAAATACCCCCTCTATACTTTCCTTTTTCAGAAGTGAAGTGTCATGGCTATTCTTGGTCCCTTATCTTTCCTTACACACTTAATTTTTAAAAATCAACATAATATCCCTACTATAATACAAAGAAATAAAAGAAAAATGACTTATAGTAAAATAGTATGCAGTTTAATATGTTTAAGTGCTTGGTCAGGCCGACACCAGAAGAACATCCCCACAAATATTTGAAATGCCCCGTTAGAGTAGTGCAGCCCCATTGAGAGCTGACAGGCTAGAGAAGTGGGGTGATAATGTAGAGAAGCCTTAAAGGATGGGTAGGATTTAAGCTAGCAGATCTGAGAGAGAGGCAGAATTTCAGTGCAAAGGTGAAAAAAAAAGCACATGGTATGTTTGTAGAAAGTTCATCCTGTTGAAATTAGGAGTAAGTTAGAAAGGTATTTTTTTGAATGTTTTTTGTATGTTTGGGGGATGCTGGCACAGGCCAAGATTAGTTAATACCTATATTACAACCCCTTGGCTTGTATAGTCCAACACACAGCTGACCCAGCTGCTTTCCTTTGGGCAAATCATCTAGAGTCTAAATTAAGTTTTGAGCACATAAACCAATAAACCAAAGCAATAAATCCAGCTTTAATAAAAGTGAAACAGGTTCCCCACATTTCACATTAAGCTGTAACTTTATTAAGTACATTTACCTTGTATTTTATTAAGCACATTTGTAATAACCTTTCTTTTAATTGAAAAGTATTTCCTATTGTTTCACATTGCCTCTGTGGATGGCTTAGATCTTTTGTAAAACAAAATTTGGACATTTTAAGAGCGTGATTGTTATTGCCTGATAAAGCCAGGTAGTAAAGGCCTCACTTGATTATATGGTGACTCAGCTGGCCTAGTTTTGTTAGGTAAGAGTCTCCAGGCTACATTTCATTCTGTTGACCCTATAAGTAGGGAGCTGAGGGACAAGCTATTCACTTGCCTCTCTATTGATTAGTTTCTCTGTAAGTTTAAGGGTCTAAATAACAATTCCCTTTAGAGATAGAATAGCTAGTTTTTTTAGACAATTAGTAAGACAGTGGTGTTAGAACCTCCTTGAAGTTTTTATGGCTAGTGTTGATGTTGAGAAAGAATATTCACATCATGTGTTTCGTAGTCTGAAAAACCATGTAACTGATACAAGTTTGTGAAGGGCTTTGAGCCTGACTCTAAATACAGTGCCTCTGAAAATGTACAATATTATTTAACCCAGACATTCACTGTACCCAAGCCATACTCTTCTGTGACATTTAAAATGTTTTTTACGTAGTCCAGCATTCCCTTACTCTAGGTCTGCCAGCTTTTGCAGATAAAACTACAGGACATCTATAAGGAGAAATATATCTGGGACATAACTTAAAAAGTCATTTGTTTATCTGAAATTCAGATTTAACTGGGCATTCTGTATTTTATTGGGCAACTCTGCCCCACCTCAATATTTTATAGATTTTTCACTTTCCCTGAATTCTTGATTTCTCTTACGTATTACTTCTTGCTGCATATCCCTCTTTAGGTCTTATAGCTATACAAATATGGAATACACTCATTTTCCTTACTCTCTCCCAAATACCATTCCCACTAGGTACTGAGTAGGAGTAACAATTAGGAGGGGGGTGTATGTGAGAATAATTGTGTTAAAGAGAAGCTGTGAAACCCTGTCTCGTGCCCTAGGTACAATGTGTAGCTGTGTGTGAAAAAGAACTTCACTTTATTTGGGTGCCTATATATGTAACATATTTTGATATGTTGAACTAATTTAAATGATCTTTATTAATTAAAAATGATCATTATTTTTAAACCTATAGCTTGTTTCATTGAGTGAATTTAATCGAGCTCCTTTTAATATAAGACTGATGTCCATGGCAGAATAAACAACTTTATATTGAAAACATTAATAATTCCTATTCCAAAAAGTCCATTTGTCATATCCTTCACTGTGAGTTTCTCACTCACTTTCTCTTTTTCTTGAGTCATAGACTCCCCTCTCTTGCTGGGCCATCCCTTCTCATCTCTCTTAGTTTATCCCCTTTCCCAGGCCCCCTCTTCCTCCAGCACTGCTCCTGTAAACTCAGAAATTCTTCTCACTTTATGAACCTTCTTGTCTCCATCCCACCTATGTCCTAAGGACCATTTTGCTTCAACCAAAGTGGCGTATCTTGGTAAACAAAAGACAAGTCTCTACCTGGTGAGTTCTGCTACTAACTTCTAAAACAAGGTTTCCCTCCCCCTTGCTGTTATTAAAGGGGTGAGAGATGGGGATCAAACATGCCAGTTGGGCCAAGAGGATGATGAATGGAGGGACCCTCCATGGTCCTTTGGATCAATTTAAAGCCACTATGGAAAGAGGGATGAAGGTCAGAAGCTGATGGAGCTTCCCACGAGAAATTTTATTGGGCCTGGATGGAAATTCCCAAGCCAGTTGACAAGACAAGGCTCTGAGGGAACAGGAGGAGGCCCTCCTTCCTGACCTTCCTCAGCTTCCTTCTGGTGCCTGCAGTATGGGAAATCTTGCTGGCATCCAGCAACAGATAATGGTGTTCTTCCGACGAGCAGTGTCCTCTCCAGGCTGGGTTGTACAGCAGGAGGGAGAAGCACTACTGAAGAAAGATGGGGGACTGCTGTTAACAGGCTGGTTCTCAGACCCCTATGAGGCTGCCTTTTGGGTCCCTCAGGAATAGCTAGGGGACATTATGACAAGTGACAAAAGAGAGGTCAAGAGAGAAATCACACCTGATTATTGGATCTATGGAGGAGGCATTACTTAACTAGATCTTGAAGGATTTCTCAATAGGCTGTCTGGCTTTGAGAAGTAGCATCTGTTATGTAAAGAGAAGTGCATCCATGTATTTGATTTTTTTTTTAGTATTGTTACTAGCTAATGGATGTATGGACAATGACTTCCTGCTGAGGAAACAACTGCATTGCTTCTAGTAAATCACGATAAATCTCTCTCCCTGTGTTTTTAACAGATAGGTTAGTAATGTTGGCAGCTTATAAATGAGAACACTTGGGAGAGTGTGAGGATTGGTATAGCCCACTGAGATAGTGGCTGTGGGCCATGTTGGTTCATTCTGCCTTCATGGAATCTAGGAATACAAGTGTTTTACGACCTACAGAGAAATGTTTTTAAAAACTCACCTCCCAAAGAAGAAAAGCAAGCAAAGAAAACACCCACCAGTATAGAAGAAAAATGGCAACCAAGATGTGTCTCTGAGGGTCGTAGAAGCAGAGTCTGTCACTTCTCTCCTGGGAGCCACATTCATTACAGCTTATCAGAGTGACTCTACCCACTCTCTTAGAACCTTCTTGAGGTGTGTGGAGGAAAAGCTGCCCACTCCGGGTGGCCACATGAGAAGCAAATCCATTTGGCGGATGGACATTTTTAAAACCTGCCACATATGGTAGCCATTTTTATGGCAAGTAAATTGTTGGGGGATCTGTGAGGTGAATGTGCAATAAAACCTTTCACAATAAACCAGGTGGAAAATCATCTAATCCAACCTCTGGAGGTCAAAAGCCACAGTACCATGTTGCTTTCTTCCATGAAGAAGAATTAAGACTCTTTAGACAGCTTGCTCTTTCTTTTGTTCTTTATAGACTGGTGCTGCCTATTTGGGGTGGAAGGTAAATTGTGTGGAATGGCAGTGGTGGGCTGGAGGCGACGGGGGCGGGGGCTTCTCACCAGGTGGAACCAGGGAGTGCTTTGCCAGTAATTTTTAAAGTGGTGTTGTTTCTGTGCCACTCTTTTGCCATCCTCAGGCAGTCGACATTCTTCCCAAGGGATACAGAGCAGGGAAAGCGAAATAGGACATGGAAGTAAGACACTTAAGTCAGAACAGGATTTCACAGTGAAAGGACTTGAAGTTTGGGAGGTATAAAGAGATACTGTGATTATGTTTATTGAGATATATGCATGGGAACACACAGCCTTCAGGACACTCGAGATCCTTTTCATTTTCTCTTGAGGAAATACAATGGTTGAACGGAAAATAGAAACTTATAATAAGAGTTCGAGGACACATTCTTACTGATTTGTACTTTGAGGACTAAAGCCTCAGTCATTTATCTATATGAGAGTCTGAAAAGTTATTACAGTTAAAAGAAAGTCTTGGGGCCAAAAAACATTTGAAGTTTTTCAGTAACTTTTGAAAGATGACTAGTAAGTTTGTCTCCATTTGAAGTTCATTTGAAAACTTCTATCATTGAAGTTTTTTTTTAATTTCCTAAAATAGGCTTCTAATGAAGTCAGCATGCTATTGAGTCCTCTTTTATCTTTTCTACCCAGTTGTTTTAAAATTTGAGATTTAGAGCACACCTGAATAGCATGAAATGTATGGTTAGAACTGTTTAAAAAGAAAGAACAGGGTTGGTATTAACAACCAGAATACCATCAGTCATCCTCAAAAAACTAAAAATAGAACTACCATATGACCCAGCAATCCCACTCATGGGCATATACCAGGAGGAAACCATAATTCAAAAAGATACATGCACCCCAGTGTTCACCGCAGCACTGTTTACAATAGCCAGGTCATGGAAGCAGACTAAATGTCCATCAACAGAGGAATGGATAAAGAAGATATGGTACATATATACAATGGAATATTACTCAGCCATATAAAGGAAGGAAATAATGCCATTTACAGAGATGTGGATAGACCTAGAGACTGTCTTACAGAATGAAGTAAGAAAGAGAAAAAAAAAATATCGTATAATACCGCCTATATGTGGAATCTAGAAAAATGGTACAGATGAACTTATTTGCAAAGCAGAAATAGAGACACAGATGTAGAGAACAAACTTACGGATACCAAGGGGAAGGGGGGTGGGATGAATTAGGAGATTGGGGTTGACATATATACTATGTATGAAAAAGACAACTAATGAGAACCTGCTGTATAGCATAAGGAACTCTACTCAGTGGTGACCTAAATGGGAAGGAAATCTAAAAAAACAGGGGATATATGTATAACTGATTCACCTTGCTGTACAGCAGAAACTAGCACAACATTGTAAAGCAACTATACTCCAATAAAAATTAATTAAAAAAAAAAGAATACCATCAGACGTCAAATTCCTATCTCGAATAACTGAGAAACAGTCTCACTCTCAGTCTCACTTTGTGATGGTCTAAGGTCTGCCTGAGGAATGACACAGGCGTTCAGGCCACGCTCACTGACCTCAGGTGCAAACCCAGACCACATCTGGATGAATAAAGATATGTAAACAGTGTTCCATCTGCCTGATTCTAAACACCTTCACAATGTGGTTCATTTCTTTGAAGGATGATTTCTGATCAACAGAGGATGTGCAGATAAAACAGCTGATTGATGGATCAAATTTTCACTTCTAAGTTGGTTGTGAAGTGTGATTCCAGGGATCTGAACTGTACCATTTTCAGAACAAGCCTCTAAGATCTTAGTTGTGGCCCCTTTTCTGGGCTGGATCTTAGGGAGCATTTGGTACAAAACTTTCATTTTACAGATGACAAAACAGGTTCAGAGAAGTATGGGGAGGGGTGACTTTTCCATTCAGCAAACTAGGGCAAGAACCAGGGTCACCTGAGTTGAAACCCCAGGTCTTCTACTAAATAGTTGTGTGATCAGGGGTCAGTCAGTTATCTACTTTGGACCTCTTGCTTTTATAAAATCAGAGTGTTTGGAGATTTAACATGGTTTCCCTCTTGGTCCCAACATTCCTGCATTCTTTCCACTGTACTCTATCTTTGATTTCATTCATTCATTCATCCTACAGTAAGGGGCAGTTGTTTGGAAGCAGCTGCCCATTAGGGATCATATTTCTCAGCCTGCTCCCCCCGCCCTCTCATCCTCTGCACCTAGCTGAGGCCAGTTCATACCAATGGGATATGATTGGAAGAGAAGCATGTCACTTCCAGGCAGAAGTGATTAGGCAGCAGGTGTATCATTTCCATCCTTTCTTTCCCATCTGCTGACTGGAATATACTCTAAAGCCCTAGGGGATGGCAGAGCCACAAGATGGAAGGAATCTGAGTCCCTGAATCACCCTGTTTAAGGCTGCCTGCTGAACAACTGCACTGGACTGTGCACTGAGAAATACACTTCTATGTCTTAAATTTTGTTTTTGTTGAAACAACTAGCATTACCCTGACTAATGCAGTAAGGCCACAGGCATTTAAGTACTTACTATATGCGTTATGTTGGGTAGTAGGGACCCATCTGTGAATAACACAGTTTCTGCTCTCAAAATGTTCAGCCCAGTAGGAGAAGACATATATACCAACAGTTGCCAAACAGTGTGGTAAGTACCATGATAAGCATGGGATATTGTGAGAGGACATAGCCTTGGACATTTTAGGAAACACTCCCAGCAGAAGTAGCATTTAAGTCAAGTCCTAAGGCAAAGCCTATTTGATGGTTATGAACCAAATGTTTGTATCCCCCCAAAGTTTATAAGTTGAAGTTTTAACCTTAAATGCGATGATATTTGGAGATGGGACCTTTGGGAGGTCGAGTTGGATGAGGTCATGAGGATGGGACCCTCATGATGGGATTAGTGTCCTTATAAGAAGAGGAAGAGAGATTTCTCTCTTTTCACCTTGTGAGGACACAGCAAGAAGGCAGCCATCTGCAAGCCAAGAAGAGAGTCCTCAGCAGAATCCAACCACGCTGGCACCCTGATCTTGGACTTCCAGCCTCCAGACAGTGAGAAATGAATTTCTGCTGTTTAAGCCACCCAGTCTATGGTGTTTTGTTACGAGTCTTACTGACTGAGACAGATGGGTTTTTCTTTCCAAGGGCCAGCCTTTATTTCTATCCCAGAAATAAGAGAGAACATGACTTAATTCAAGGAGCTTGGTGTCTCCCTATGAGGATGGAGAGGAAGGCTGAGGATGGAGCTTCAGGAGAGTCGCTCATTGCACTAAAGCCCCTGAATAAGGTTCCTGGGAAGAAGGCTTCTGTCGGGCGTGCCTTGCAGTGGCACCTGAGGATACTGGGATGAGCAGAGAGGGACCTGTGGGCATGGTGTAAAGGTTAGGCAGGTAGGGGATTGGCCTAAAAATGGTACTAGTGGTAGCCATAGCTTCCTTAGCAAAGATATCCAAATACTGTCAGCTTGCAGATCAATTGGATTTGATGCAATTTAGCAGCAAAGAGAAAAGCAGCTCCAAAAAATATAGTTCACTTACTAATAACATTGTTAAGCAGACATGGGCTTCAACTCAAATTCGTGAAAACAGAATGCTATGTGGGCCTGAAGGTTGGCAGTGAAAGCAAGTGCTTCAGGACCTCAGCAGGACTTTGGGTCTAACACTAATGAATTCCTCACTCTAGAGAGAGAAGTCATTATTTGCATCATGATTTCTGACTTGGCAAGTAACCAAAGGAAGTAAATCAGAAATCTCCCACCCCATTTTCCAATGAGCATCATCTGGTGGACTTTTTAAATTGTCTTTTTTCTAGGCTTTTCCTCACCTTCAAATTTTTACAGAAGAGGGAAGAAAAACAGCAGAGGCTCCCTTCTCTCTCCCTGTCTAATCCTTTCATAATTCACGATCACAGAGCGGCTGTAAACCCCCCCTCACTGCTGTGCTTATTCCCTGTGTGCTTGGTAGAGCAAGCAATTCCATTTACCAGCACTCCAGTGAGCGTGTGGTGGTAAAGCAAGCTGCCACCCTCCACTTGCCCACCATGTTTAAAATGACACATTGGACAAGTGGGTCTCTATTGCCTCCACTTTTTTCATAAAAAGGCTAAAAGTGGCCTGCAAAGGCAGTAAATCTTAATTTCTAATATAAACTCCAAACACAGAAAAAAAAATCCTAGGCCAGTTTAGACTGGAGTGATTTTGATGATCAGATGGCGAGGGTTTGAATACTAAAGAGATAAACAATCCAAAAACTAATTCCAGGAGCTGCCTGGATGTGTGGGGCTTTTCCTTCTCTCTCCTTGAAGCAAGCTTGCCTTCTCCCCATGCAACTTTATTGGAAACTAAAACCACAAAGCAGGCAGAATAAAGTCAAAATGAAAAAAGCTAAGTTTCTAACTTCATAATCTCAGAATTTAAAAATGACCTCTTGTTATGATTGTTCAGCCTGAGTTAGCTTTTATTAAATACTTAACTGTGTGACAAGTCCATGCCAAGTTCTTTCATGCACATCTCACTGAACTTTTGGATCTGTGAATTTTCTTTTAAATCTTCCAGTCTAGAATCAAGGGCATTCTTTTTCCATTGCAACCATTAACAGGAGAATTGACTTTGAGTTACCTATTGAGTACTGACGCTTGGATGGATGATCTCTAAGAGGATGAACATGAAACCGTCTTGTTGATCTGTTGTACGATAATAGATCCCTTTGACTGATGATCAAAGCCCTCCTGAGTTCTGTCCAGCCCACTTTGGGAATCTGATTTCCAGCCCCTCTGCTTCATCCATTCTGTGCTCTAATCTCATTACACAGTGTTCTCTTTCCCTATGGGCACCTCATGGCTTTTCTGCCTCTGTACCTTTGCTCTCGGTAAGCTGTCTGCTTGGGCTGACTTTTTCCTCATTATCATCTCATAGTCTCTATACCTAAACATCAGGTCCAGCTCACATTTCATGTGTGCCGTGAAGCCTGCCCCAATTCTCCTCCCTAAGCTGAAAGACACCGTTTTTCTTCTGACCAGCCAGTCCTCGTTATTAAGTTCAGAAATGGTCTTTGCAGGGATGTTCACAGCAGCATGGTTATCACAGCCAAAAAAAAAAAAAAAAAAGGGAAGCAATATAAATGACCCTCAATACGGTGTCAGTTAAATAGATTATTGTATTCTTGTATATTGTGAAGAACAATACAGCTATTAACCATGGTGATAGTGAAGTGTATGCTGATTTAGAAAGATGCCCACTATAGATTGATAAGTTCAAAACCAGGTATGATCCTATCTTTAAACACAAAAGTAATTTAAATATCACTTGCTTCAATCTTCAGTGGCTCCAGTCCTCCTCCTCCCTTCTCCACCTGCTCAAGCAGGACCCCATGCCCTGACCTTAGAAGTGGCCCAGGGTGGTTTCTGAAAGTCCCCGAAGGGTGAGGAGGGAGGTTAACATGTGCCCACAGGTGCAGTCACTGTGCCGCATTTGCTCCTGTAGGTGCTCTAAGAAGTTTTATTGCTTTACCTCCTGACAGAGCCCATGGTGGGAATGATGCTGATTGGCCAAAACCCATTGGTCTGTGATCTGGCACTGAGTCCCACTGGGTGCCTCAAGTTTTCCTGCCCCTCTTCCTCCTTCATTCACTATTCATGATGAGTCTTCCACACACCAGCCCCTGAGACAAAGGAAAGCAGGACATGATCCCTGTCCTGAAAAGACTCCCAGACTGTCCAGCCTCCCATTGCAAGCCCTGCTTGGGAGTTCCTGCTTGGAAGTAGCTATAGGATCTTAGTACTCTTACAGCTACCCTAAGGCAGGCAGTGTGGACAGAAAGCTGAGCGAGAAGATCTGGGTTCCTATCCCAGCTCTGTCACTTACTAGCTCACCGTCTTGTGGAAGTCAGTTTCCCTGAGGCTTAGTTTCTTCACATAAAATGGAAGTGACACTGTTACTTCCCATACAGCTTTGTTGTGAAGGATAAAGAATATGTGAATATCAATGTTATTCATACATCATAAAAATCTAAAAGGCCATTATTAAACACATACTTAACCCTAATCCTACTTGTCTAACCCCTGATGAAATATCTTGCCAATTCATATGACTTCTGAGAATTTTTAAGCTCTAGTTATTTTTTTAAATTTTTTTTTATTTTTTGATATTTTTATTCAAATTATATTAACCTTATACATTAATATGGGGAGAACTATCAACTTTATGATATTTAATTCTTAGCCAAGAATGTGGGAGGTCTTTCAATTTGTTCAAGTCTACTTTGTGTTTCTCAGAAGTGTCTTATAGTTTTCTTTTTTATACATTTATTTATTTTTGGTTGTGTTGGGTCTTCACTGCTGCGCACGGGCTTTCTCTAGTTGCATTGAGCGTGGACTACTCTTCATTGCAGTGCGTGGGCTTCTCACTACGGTGGCTTCTCTTGTTGCGGAGCACGGCACTCGGACTTCAGTAGTTGTGGCACATGGGCTCAGTAGTTGTGGCTTACAGGCTCTAGAGTGCAGGCTTAGTAGTTGTGACACACAAGCTTAGTTGCTCCACGGCATGTGGGATCTTCCCAGACCAGGGCTCGATCCCGTGTCCCCTGCATTGGCAGGCAGATTCTTAACCACTGTACCACCAGGGAAGTCCTCTTATAGTTTTCTTTAGATAGATTTTGTACATCTATTAGGAAACCTAAATCTTAAATATTAGGAGCTACTGACTTGTGAAAATGAATTAGAAATGTAGACTAACTACCTCTGAAATTAAAATACAAATCAAAGGGGAAGAGTGGGATTGATACTGTAAAGCTTGATTTACATGATTTTCCAAAGAAAAATATTTTTAATATAAGGTGAGCATTTATAAAAATAAATGAGGTGATTAACAACTATAATAAAATGGGAGAAGAAATGTAAAACATGCCTTTGTACCCTTGAATGAGCCATTTTCCTTGTAGTTGGTCTATTTTCTACTAAAATTAGCAATTTAGGTACTGTTTTCCTACTTTTTCTACCAATTACTGAGAATGGTGTTGAAGTCTCCAAACATAATTGTGGTTTTGTTTGTTTTTCCTTTAAGTTCTATCAGTTTTTGCCTCAAATATTTTCAAGATCTGCTTTTGGTGCACAAACAATGCTGTTAAGTCTTTTTGGTGAACTGTCCCTTTTAACATTACATACTGCTCTTGTGATATCCACTGTCTGATATTAAAATAGTCATTCTGGCTTTATTTTTTTTTATTATTTTTTTTAACATCTTTATTGGGGTATAATTGCTTTACAATGGTGTGTTAGTTTCTGCTTTATAACAAAGTGAATCAGTCATACATAAACATATGTTCCCATATGTCTTCCCTCTTGCGTCTCCCTCCCTCCCACCCTCCCTATCCCACCCTCCCTATCCCACCCCTCCAGGCTGTCACAAAGCACCGAGCCAATATCCCTGTGCCATGCGGCTGCTTCCCACTAGCTATCTACCTTACTACGTTTGTTAGTGTGTATATGTCCATGACTCTCTCTCGCCCTGTCACAGCTCACCCTTCCCCCTCCCCATAACCTCAAGTCCGTTCTCTAGGAGGTCTGCGTCTTTATTCCTGCCTTACCCCTAGGTTCTTCATGACCTTTTTTTTTTCCTTAAATTCCATATATATGTGTTAGCATATGGTATTTGTCTTTTTCTTTCTGACTTACTTCACTCTGTATGACAGACTCTAGGTCTATCCACCTCATTACAAATAGCTCAATTTCGTTTCTTTTTATGGCTGAGTAATATTCCATTGTATATATGTGCCACATCTTCTTTATCCATTCAGAAATCTCTGGCATTCCTATACACTAATGATGAAAAATCTGAAAGTGAAATCAAGAAAACACTCCCATTTACCATTGCAACAAAAAAGAATAAAATATCTAGGAATAAACCTACCTAAGGAGACAAAAGACCTGTATGCAGAAAATTATAAGACACTGATGAAAGAAATTAAAGATGATACAAATAGATGGAGAGATATACCATGTTCTTAGATTGGAAGAATCAACATTGTGAAAATGACTCTACTACCCAAAGCAATCTACAGATTCAATGCAATCCCTATCAAACTACCACTGGCATTTTTCACAGAACTAGAACAAAAAATTTCACAATTTGTATGGAAACACAAAAGACCCCGAATAGCCAAAGCAATCTTGAGAATGAAAAACGGAGCTGGAGGAATCAGGCTCCCTGACTTCAGACTATACTACAAAGCTATAGTAATCAAGACAGTATGGTACTGGCACAAAAACAGAAAGCTAGATAAATGGAACAGGATAGAAAGCCCAGAGATAAACCCACACACATATGGTCACCTTATCTTTGATAAAGGAGGCAGGAATGTACAGTGGAGAAAGGACAGCCTCTTCAATAAGTGGTTCTGGGAAAACTGGACAGGTACATGTAAAAGTATGAGATTAGATCACTCCCTAACACCATACACAAAAATAAGCTCAAAATGGATTAAAGACCTAAATGTAAGGCCAGAAACTATCAAACTCTTAGAGGTGTTAGGTTTTGATCCCTGGCTATAGTTCAGGATTATTTAATTTCTATCTCCTCCCTCACCTCCCTACTCTCAATCTGTTAAACCCTCAGGCCCATAACTCTGGTTGTCTGATTTGTATCTGTTTTGGGGCTACAGACATTACCATTCTTGCCTTTTATAGCTTTAGAGTGAGACTTTTCTTTCCATGCATGAAGAGGTTGGGCATTGATGGGGAAACCTGTCACATTCAAATACTTCATGCTCTTTTGATTCTCTTCTCCTGGGTGTGGATAAGAACTGGACAGATCCTTACTGCTGTGGCCCAAGTAATTGACTTAAAAACAATAAAAACAACACATATGGGTTTATGTTCTCCTGTGTACAGTTTTCATTTTAACACGCATACCCTAGTCCTTCTTCAGAATCTTGCTCTGAGTCAGATGTATGAGGGGTTTCCTACTGGTTATTTTTCATCTTGACAAACCCAAACCCTCAATGGACTCTGTTGATGGACAGTCATTCTCTCTCATATTTTCTCTCTCTTGCCCTTGATTAAAAAATAATACATATCTATTGTAAAAAATTTAGAACATAGAGGTGTACAAAGCAGAACATAAAAGTCGCACATTAGCCTGTTAGCCTGAGACAACTGCTGTTAACAAGTGGTATGTCTTTCAGCTAAGATCAAACAGAATTGGTACCATCCCATTTAGGCTCTTTTGCAAAGTACTTTTTTTCACTTAATATATCACAGCCATGTTACCATGCCTGGTCAAGCATTCTCACTCTTCAATACAGTTCTTTCTGGCCACAGAGCACTGAGAGCTCCTGTCTGCACTGGCTCCTTTGAATAGACCTTGTCTGGCTCCTGGGTTGGAAGCAATGACCCAATTCCTGGGGCCGGGTACAGGCTCACTGGAATCACTATCCCACTTCTGAACATGGCTATATGCTCTCAGAAGGAATAATTTCAGCATAAAAATGTAAAATATTTCCATGTCAAAAAGAACCCAAGAAATCCGCTGAGGGCCCTAGATGAGAAACTTACCCATCAGATCCACTCTTCAAGTTTCCACAGCTTGGAACACCTTATTTATTTATTTATTTGTTTATTTTTTGGCTGCGTTGGGTCTTCATTGCTGCACGCGGGCTTTCTCTGTAGTTGCCGTGAGCGGGGGCTACTCTTTGTTGCAGTGCGCAGGCTTCTCATTGCGGTGGCTTCTCTTGTTGCAGAGCACAGGCTCTAGGTGCGCAGGCTTCAGTAGTTGCAGCATGCGGCTCAGTAGTTGTGGCTTTCGGGCTTGGTAGTTGTGACTTGTGGGCTCTAGGGTGCATGGGCTTCAGTAGTTGTGGCACGCAGGCTCCGTAGTTGTGGCTCGCAGGCTCTAGAGCGCAGGCTCAGTAGTTGCGGCGCATGGGCTCAGTTGCTCTGCGGCATGTGGGATCTTCCTGGACCAGGGATCGAACCCGTGCCACCTGCGTCGGCAGGCAGATTCTTAACCACTGCGCCACCAGGGAAGTCCCTCTTCCACGTCTTTTTATGGCTTGATAGCTCATTTCTTTTTAGCGCTGTATAACATTCTGTTGTTTGGATGTACCACAGTTTATTTTTACTTTCAAGTTTTGGCAATTATGCATAAAGCTGCCTTAAATCTGTGCGCAGGTTTTGTGTGTGTGTGTGTGTGTGGACATCAGTTTTCAACTCCTTGGTGTAAATACCAAGGAGCATGATTGCTGGAACATATGGTAAGAGTATGTTTATTTTTGTGAGAGATGGCCAACCTGTCTTCCAAAGTGGCTGTTCCATTTTGTATTCCTACCAGCAATGTATGAAAGTTCCTGCTGCTCCACATACTTATCAGCACTTGGTGGTGTCAGTGTTTTGAATTTTAGCCACTCTAGTAGATAGTGATAACCCTTTTTTTCCGTTTTCTTTTTTGGTAAAGATAAAAGCCTTTCCTGGTTGGAATTGCCTGAAGATGAGTGTGTGAATCTGAATCTAAATATGTTATTTCCTCTCTGTTCTTAAGCAGATGAACATTAACTTCGGAGAGTAACATAGTTTGTCCTTTAGCCCCTGTGTTTCAGCAGCATGCTTGGCACCCTGGAGGTGTTTAGTAAATATTTGCTAGTTGCATGGCTCTCAATGACCTGTCTGTCTCTGCTTTTGAGAACCATAAGGGGTCTATTTGGAGAGATTCAGACCAGCACATGGGCCTTTTCACACACATGCACGTGTATGTGCACACACAAAGAAACAACACGTACTCTTCTGCACAGCTGGGAACCATATTGTCCAGGCTTTCGAACCCCAGACTCTAAGTACTTCCAAATGCTGGCCTTGCTCTGTAAGTGGTAATAAATGAAAAATATTTTCAGTGATGTTTTATTTTGGTCAATAATCAGGTCTAGTACTATCTCTGGGTCTCAGACAATGAAAAGTCACTCTTCCTATTTCGTCCCACACCTGCACCTATGGACACTCACATCTTGAGGTGATAGGAGCAAAGGCTGATGTAGCTGTGTTCACCATTCTTCTTCTTTGTTTTTGTTTTTCTTCCATCATTGTTCTTCCAAGAGGGTTCTTGGAAGCCATGAGACCTAACATGTATTGAGTCCCCTGGAGGTAAACTTACCCCCCATTTCTTGGTGCTTCCATGGTGCTGATTCTGCACTATGTGCCTGGCATATGATAGGTGGTAATCAATGTTTATTGAATGAATAATGTACCTTTGGTCTGTTATAGAAGTCTAGAGTTTGCTAGTAAAGAACTGCTTAACATTCTAGGGCTCATTGTTTGGAACCACTGTTGCAGTTGCTTTGCAGTAGCAGAAGTCACTACAGGTTTGCCCTCAGTAGCCCAAGTCCATGGGCGAATCTGGAGCCAATACTCCCCAACCCCCCCACCTCCTGATTATTGTCAAAAACACACCACACATTGTAGCAATCATATTGCCAAACTTTACAGCATCTATAAATCGAAAACTACTGCCTTTGACAGTTATGGGCCTGTGTCAACACCAGATCATGTTGACCCTCCTGGAATGTGTTTGCAAATGCACCATGCCAGCCTTGGAAGCTGTTGACGTCAGAGGCTGTAAGTTAATTAGACGTGGCCCCAGAGCATTGTGGGTCTTGCTGTCTGGGAAGATTTTTTTTTTCTTAAATTCTTCTTTGATTTTGTCCCAGGGCAGGAGCTGTCTTGGCTGTCATGTTTGGCAGACAAGAAAGCCAGTTTAGAGGAGTCCACATTGCTGCGCAAGTGATAATGTATGTGAACCGCTTCCCTTTCTTCCCTCTTGGCAGATTGCGGTAGGAATTGCTGGAGACGCTAGGAAATGGTAGTGGCTGTGGATTCTGCTGTGAAGGAGAGACTAAACGCATCCTGTGTGGTTTGAGCAGGTTCTATCCAATCTGCCAGGGCAACCACCTGGACATGGTGCTGCTGAGACCTATGTTGTGATTTTATTCTAGCGGCAGTACCTGCTGTGAGTTCCCTGGCCTGTGAGTCTCTGTGCGTGTGTGTGCACACGTGTGTGTAATGGACTCCCTGAGAGCACTGTACATGCCTTTGTGCATGGACATACACATGTGTGTAACTGAGTTCCCGAGAGGATACCCCAGCTCTTGCTGCCTTATTTTTCCTCTCTTCTCTAACAGCTTTGTCCCTCACAAAAAAAACAAGAGAATCTCCACTAGCTAGAATACATCCCAGAGTATATATAACAGCTTCTATTCTGGAGAAATCAAGAAAGGAAGAAGGAACTGGCCAGTTCTATCACTCTTTAAGGAAAATGTCTGCCTTGGGACACCTTCAAGACTTGGGTCCCTCTCCCATTACCAGTGCTCTGTTGCAGGGCATCACCCTAAACTCACAGATGTCTGCAAGTGCCTCAGCTGACAAGAGCCAGGCAGAGTGACAGAAGTGGGCATCCTGGGAAGTGGGAAATGAAGCCAACGAGGTCAGAGCTATTCGCTGCCAACTCACTTCCCTGCTTCCACCAGTATTTATTGAGTTCCATGTGCAGAGCACTGAGCAAGACCCAGGAGACAGATAGAAACCCATTTCTGCCTTCAGGTATACAGTTTACATTGTAGTGATAGAAAGATGCACACATGTGTATATCCACACAAAGCCATGTACGTATGTACCCAGAAACAAGGGTAGCATAACATAAATAGTAGCTAGTGGGTGGTGACTGAGTGAGGGCCGCAGGAGTTCAGAGGAAGGCGAAAAAGATGGCTGTCCTCAGAGACAGGAGACACTGAACTGAGATTCAGATAAGTGCGGCTCCGGCAGAGAGGACGTTCTAGGCCAGGGGAGAGTGGGAGCAGAAGCCAGGAAGTGGGGAATAAGGATGTGTTTTCAGGTAGTGGGGAGTAGGTGAGAAAGACGGTGAAGCATGGTGGGGTAGACGAGGCTGCAGGGCTAGAAGGTGAGGTCCCCAAGGGCTGGGAGGTTTTTTTTGTTTTTTGTGGGTTTTTTTGCGGTACATGGACCTCTCACTGTTGTGGCCTCTCCCGTTGCGGAGCACAGGCTCCGGACGCGCAGGCTCAGCGGCCATGGCTCACGGGCCCAGCCGCTCCGCGGCATGTGGGATCTTCCCGGACCGGGGCACGAACCTGTGTCCCCTGCATCGGCAGGCAGAGTCTCAACCACTGCACCACCAGGGAAGCCCAGGCTGGGAGTTTTGTCCATTGAATTCACTGCTGTGAATAACTAGAGCTGGTGTTGCCAGTTCACTTTGTTGACTATTGTTGAGAAGTAAGTTGAGGCTAGAAACTGGAAGACCTGCAATTCCATAGACCATAGTTCCATAGTTCTCCAGATATGTGGAGGAGTGGGGTGGGATTTTGTGTGGGGTGAATGCTTCTGGCAGGTGATATGTAGAGTGATTGAAGAGGGAGGTTGCTTTTAGACCAGTGTCCTAATTAAGAAATAAGTGTGACAATGCAAGCATGAGATACTAAGGGGCTCAACTACCTTAGATAGAGCTGGAAAGGTGGGACAGTGTGAGAGGCAGTGAGCATTTAGGGAGCAGGCCCACTAATACATGTTGCAGAAATCTCAGGAGACCCTCTAACTCATCCCCCTACTTCTCTGAGAGCTGAGTGGCTGTGCCTGCTGGGACAGACCTCTCCTTGCCCTGCTGCTGCTCTTCAGCTGTGGAGATTTCACTGTCAGTCTTTGTGGAACATTTTGTGTTTTATCACCATCCCCAAGTATATCCCACTGAAATGACTCCTGTTGTAATTTGAGCTGATTTACTCATTCATTCATTTACTCATTCATTCATTCTTCAGCAATTATGGAGCATGTATTTTATGCTTGGTCCCCTGCTAGGCCCTCAGAATTTGCAGGTAAATCAGACCTTGTGCCTGCCCTCAAGGAGCTTACAATTCAGTAGGGGTCAGGCATATAAACATACGTGTGAGTAATAAGGGGCTGTATATCTGCCAAGGGCATAGTGAGTGCATGGAGGAGGGTATCAGCTCCACATTGAGGTGTGAGGCCGGGAGCATCTTAAAAGAGGAATTGACAACTGAGTTTTTGCTTTAAAGGGTTCACAAAGTGGACAAAAGACGGTCAGGGAGACGATGTTCCAGCAGAGAACAAAGGGTGCAAAAGCCTTGAGGGGGAGACAGCTGACGTGGCTTTTGAACTGGGTTCTAAACCCTCCTTACTGTGGTGAGGAGGGGTGTATTGGGCTGGGAAGACTCGAAGTCAGCAGAAAACTATGGCCTGTTCACTATGTATGTGATTTTAAACAATACATGTATATCCAAGCCAATGAGACTAGTATGAGGCAGAATGCAAGAATATCAAAACTTATTCTACAGCAAAAAACTTCAAAGGGATGTCAAGGTTTACGCAGACTATTTCACAGTATGCCCCTGTCTTAGTCAGCCTGGGCTGTTGTAACAAAATACCATAGACTGGGTGGCTTAAATAACAGAAATTTATTTCTCACAATTCTAGAGGCTAGAAGTCCCAGATCAAGGTCATCTGGCAGGGTTGATTTCTGCTTGCAGATGGCTGCCTTCTCATTGTCCTCACATGACACAGAGAGACCTCTGGTCCTTCTTCCTCATCTTTTTTTTTTTTTTTTTTTTTTTTTGTACGCGGGCCTCTCCCCCCTTTTGTTGCCTCTCCCGTTGCGGAGCACCGGCGCCCGGGGCGGGAGG